>NW_023340257.1:24021972-24046266 GCF_004916995.1 Morone saxatilis
TGTTCTTAATAGATGTTGCTTGTATAATATATGTTGTTTGTATATCTGGAGTTTGTAACAAAAATAATTTCCCCCTGGGATTATTAAAGTATTTCTGATTCTGATTCTGATTTAACAAATGAGCAACATTTTAATGTTGTAGCTGGTTAAAAGGGAGCTAATTTTAACTTTAACTTTAATAATGCATCATATTTTATAAACTGCTCATAGGTTTTATATGTACAATCCTAATCTAAATAAATAGAATAAAAAAGTAAATAAAAGTAAATTAATTAATTCTGCACGTTTGTCATGAATTCTTAGAGAGGTGCCAACAAAATAGATAACAGACTTCTGAACACTGAAAGTGAAAGATTAACGTACATTTTCCATGTATAGCCTTTTGGTATGTACCTTAACTCACTGCTTTACCTCGGAGCAACTCAGAGAGCTTGAACTGTTACATTCAGATCTTACTAAACAACACTTGATGTCTGCTGTACGTCTCAACCGCTGCGAGGCAACCTGCGACCTACCCTCGAGGGTGTTTGTCCAGCTCATTGAGGACCGTCTGCTCACAGAACTCAAACACCAAGTGGAGCCGTCTCTTCCTCCTGAAGACCTCCAGCAGGTTGACCAGATTCACATGTTTCAGCTGCTGCAGGGCCGACAGAGAAGATGTGACAGCGTGTCAGTGCTGAACAGCCCAAAATATTTATTTAAATGTTTAATAAAAACCTACAGATCAGCTCTGACCCTGTTATTTGCTTGTATGTCTTTATTTATTGTCTATAGTGCCTTTAAAGTGTCTGTAAAGCTCTTTAAAACTGCCTTGTGTATGACTTGTGAGTGTATAGTTATAATAATCCCTCTGCATGGGTCATTCCTAACCCAAAAAATATAACTTAATGAGTGCATGTGTACCTGTGCGCGTACACGTGTCCACCTGTGGTGTTAGATGTGAGCAAACTTGATACTATGGGGTAATACCAATCTCTTCTCACCTTCAGCATGCGTATTTCTCGCAGTGCAATCTTCTTAATGACCGGGTCATCTTCAGATTCCACAAACTTCTTGATGGCAACTATCTGGCCAGTATCTCTGTGTCTGCATTTGAACACCACACCGTAGGAACCCTCACCAATTTTGGCCAGCTTTTCATATTTCTCCATTGGGCAGTAAGTTGCTGTCACCTGTCAAAAAGGGCAAAAAACAAACAAACAAACTCACCACCTCTCTAAATTAAAAACAACATTAAAATAGATCTTCCTAAACTTGATTAGAGGATTATTATTTTTCGAAAAGGTCGTAACCCGGAGAGGTGATTCCACAGTCCAAAAAAGATGTTTGGTTTTGTAGACAAACAAACTCATGCAACTACAGTTTGCAGTGTCACAACCTGCAGGCTGAAGGTGAGAGAGACTCACCTGTCCAGAATTAGAAAGGGTCTTCATCAAGTCAGCAACGAGCCTGCAGGTGATTTCAGTCCATGCGCAAAGGTAACCTCAGTGCGCAGCCACTTCTCTCAGCCTTAAATTAAATTAAACTTCATAACGTTATTATTATTGTTACAGGATTTCAGAGGTCTCTCTCTCTCTCTCTCTCTTACTGCTATTACTCTCTCCCTCCGCTGTCTCCACGTCCTGCGCGTCGTCACTACCTTGGTAACCCTCTCTCTCGCCGGTGTGTGTTTCCCCCTCGGCTCCGTCCATTAAGTTAAGTCAACGTAAAGTCTCCATTCTGAATCGAGTTTCACACTGTACAACGACGTGTTCGTAAACGTTTTATTCATAAAAAACACAGGAGAAGTGCGTCAATGCGCCGCTAGTTACGGCGTTTAACTTACCCCCCTTAGAAACTGCGCAGAAAAAAAGAGCAACGTCGATTCACGAAGCCGGCTACGTTAGTCTAACGGGAACAAACTTTCGGTGTAACCATGGAGACAGTTACAGCATACTTCACAATTCTGTAATAGCCTATTTTTAATATGTGATAGTAGTCTTAACAGCACTGATCCTATACATGTTCTCTTAACATTCCCAATAAACGTAGCCTGTGCAATTGTATTGATACAAAATTGAATTTTACTCGGTTGAATCATTCAAATGTAGCCTAAACATTTAATAAGCCCATCATGGAGAGATAGGGGAGAATAGATGATAGATTTTTACTTTACCTATAATCATTGGTGTATTTGACATAAGTTATAGTTATGCCGATCCAAAATTATCAATTTGACAATATGATCCTGCAAAAGGAGCTCAGCTGCAATAATAATTGAATTACATATGATATAATTGTATTCTTTGTATTTTTTGAGAGTGAGATTTTGAGTGCAGCACTTTTTTCAATTTAGTATTTTTATGCTGTTTTATCGCTATTCTTACCAGTAAAATATCTCTGTGCTTCTTCCACCACTGCTAATGTACCGGATCTGCCTCATATAATCATATCTCAATATCTGAGCTGTTCATCCAAATAAAGTTCCAGAGCAGGCCTTATTCCACCATGGTTTTGCAGTCAGAAAGACTGAAGCTACAGCATCATGTCACTCTGCCACTGATATGAAATGTATGCAGGACCAACTCTGATGTGGTAATAAGATTTATAGCATATCTGTTGACTGTGAATATTTTCTCCCCCAGTGTCCACCCTCGGCTCGTCTGGTTCAGAGGCTTTGGAGTTTGCCAGGGCTCTCTGGGATCCTCGGCAGAATCATTTAGGACTTCATGGTGAATGATGGGAAAGCAGACTGTGTTGCAACCAGAGACACACAGAAGGCCTTGAGGTGCTGGCATCAAGGCCTTGTGGTGGAGGGTATGAAATGCCCCATGGCAGACTGGTAAGACTCGTTGGCTTTGTACGGGGTCAGTAAGAGGTTGCTGTGTTCAGAGGCCCATGCATGTATTTTAAAAGTGCAATGGGGAGCAGGTAAGATAGGTTAGAACATTTACCTGGGATTTTAAACCAGGTTTTATTTGCATTACAAGAACACATAGCATGATATCCGTTCAGTGGCTTTCTATTTATAGACTGTGCTCAGATACCTTCTAATTTTATCACAGGATACATCTCTGGTTAAGAGTGTAAGAGGAAATGCTCGTAATCTTTGATTTAATCAAATACGTAACTGCTACGTTAATTAAAAAAAGAAAACTGAGGCTGCATGGAAGAATTCTTTCCTCTAATTTTACTGTTATTTTACATACCAGAGAGTATGACACAGGAAGAAGATCGGTGTTGAGACTCCAATATACGCTACTATTATAATGGTTGTGTACATCTTATACTGCACAGTTATTTAGTGCGAAAAAAGTTTAGATCAGAAAAAATGTATAAAAAATAGTCCTCCTATAAATGATGTATCGCCTTTGACCACCAGGTGGCAGGGCACACACATCAAAGTTCCTACAGGCCAACACAACAGGACACGTTACAGTAATAGTTCTTGACATTTGACAGTCACACTTATTTTGTTCTCACCCTTTTATCATTAACAGTAATCAGATATATAGTGCAGTTGATACTGTGGGACAACTTATCAATAGTATCTCATTGTTTTCTGTTTTTATTATTGCAAGTATTTTAGGGGATTTTTACCTAGAGTTTCCCTATGGTAAATGTCACCATTTATTGCTGGTGTTTGATGAATGGCTCATTCTTCCTAACTATCCTGGTGAATGGAACAAAATAGACACCCATGGGAAACACATATGGGCATAACCTTAAAAAATTCCAAGAACAAAGACTGTACAATGGTAATTTACTATCTTTACTTCCCTGTTGAATCATCCCTCAGACAGAGACAGAATGATTGAAACCATCAATGCTTTGTTTTAGTCAAGCCTTCCTTTTGAAAATACACAATCTAAACCTCTAAAAAATAACCCAGACCAAGGACAGTGCACCACACAGCTCAGCCCTGTTGGCTCTCCATCCCTTCAAATTCACCGTTCTACTTTTAGACATTTAGGCAGGCGTTCACCTTCGCAGCCACAGGGTAAATGTTTCTGTCAGTTTGGCAAGACACTGGTGCCATGCAAGGCTTGTTGACATGTCAGTCATCACTGCCTCAGTGGCAGACAGGCCAGAGAGTGTGAGAGAGCAGTTATTCAGTGTGTTCAGCTCCTGGCTTCCTGATGTGGACACAGGGCAGGCAGCAGAGCTCTGTTAAACAGCAGATGTTTTACACTGCGGCCGTTACCCTCATTTCCTGGGCGGAGAGCTGCTCTCTGTATTAGACAACTAACAGGAACCAGAAAAAAAAGAAGAGTTTTAGAGAGAGAGAGAGAGAGAGAGAGAGAGAGAGAGCTACAGAGCGAGTGAGTGTGAGAGAAAAGTTAGCTGAGCTCAGAGCTCCCACAAATCAGTTTGTCACCAGCAAGCTCTGACAAGCACAAGGAGACAGAGAGAGAGAGAGAGAGAGAGAGAGAGCGCACGGGAAAGAAAGGGAGAGAGACAGGGAGTTAAATAAAGGTGGGAATAGGGAGTTGTGTTAGAGGCGAATGAAGAGGGAAGGTGTGAAGGAGCTGCAGAGGGCATAAAAGAGGTGATACCGATGGATGAATAGAGGGAGGAGAGGACAGAGACGAGACTGCAATCTGATTCCCAAAACAGCGAGAGCAAAGAGGAACTGTTGCTCCTGCTACTGCTGTCGTTACTGCTGCTGTGTCTGGATAGTACACTCATTTAAAGAGAAGGTGTGTCCAACTTTAACATTTTGGTTACATGAGGACAGTGTTTGTGATTGACAGAAGGAGATTATTGTGTATAAGAATGAAGAAACAGATACAAAGACAGTTGATCTGTGTGTGAAGTAGGCACGAGTTAGAGGTGTTGAAAGCATTTTCTGGTGAACTGTAGCTGTACACAGATCACATGCTGTAATTTCTAAAAAAGAGGTAGTCAGAGCGGACAGCGATACAAGTTTATCAGATGTTTTTCTGTAGGGACATTTATTAATGGCTTGACTGCATAAGTGACTGGAGTAAGGGATAAGTTAGTGAAAGTGAGATTTTTATATACTACGTTATCTTTTCCTCCCCTGCACTGTGGGTATTTGATTAGCTCCGGGCTGACTCAAAGCCCCTGAGAGTTTTATCTGGGCTGTAAAGGAAGCCAGAGGTCATCTGATCAAACTTCAAAAAACAGAAAACAGAGAAATAGGAGGGCCTTTTTTCCACTTTAAGCACAGGACGTATTAATGATATTTTCTGTTCCTTAAACACATTTAGTGAGGGCCTATTTGACACCACATACATGTACAATAGCCCTGAATGATCTGTGAAGAGACCTTGTGGGACAGGAAGCTGTGTCAGCTGAAAAGATAGTAAGTAAGTTGAGCTCTGCCAACACCACTCTTCATTTTGCTGAGTGTTATACAGCTGCCTTCACATTCGCTAGGCTGATCTCCGGGGACATGTAAAGAGAGACTGCCTGGTGAGCAATACAGCAGTGAGCTGACACGTGGAGGTGTCTACAGTATACTTGCTTCGAGTAAGACAGGATTCAAATTCAATATTGCAGGTGGAGGCTTGAAACCATTTCAATCGCAAGTTGCTGTGAGTTCAGAGCCATATCTGTTGAGTATTCGAGTGTTGGTGAATTATTTTAGACTGATGGGTGCTGGAGAGGTCTTTTGAGCCTTGGGGGTGCTGGCTATGTGCATGTTTTGGCTGGACTCTGTTAGCATTTGACAGCTTAACTCTGGACTCACTTCAGTGTCTTAGACGTCATTGTGTTACCTGTGTGGCTGAGTCAGAGGCTGGCTCATCACTCGATGTCTGTCTGCCCACTGGGATTCTCTCCACCTGTTTCTATGCAAAGAAGACACAAGTGTTAGGTGGTTTTCACAGCAGCAGCGACAGCTGTGGCACCAGTAACCCTGAACTTTCAGGACTCTCTACAGTGCTTTAATTGTTCTGCTGTGTGTAAACACTTTGCGTCAGTCACACCTCTCCACGGAGTGATTCACTGTTCCCTGAGCATCCCCGGTTGGAGGCAGGCAGTGAAAGAAAAGGTGAGAGAGGATTTGCTAAGAACCAAAGAGCATAAGTAGCTGCAAACACTCCAGTTGGCACCATGAAGCTGGCGTTCTTGATGCTCATGGTTGTGTACACAGTTGGCAACGTAAGTGGTATGTCTACATGTAAGACGCTGGACCTGGAGATGGTTAAGAAAAAGCGCATTGAAGCCATTAGGAGCCAGATCCTTAGCAAACTGCGTTTGCCCAAAGAGCCTGAGCCGGATCAGGCTGGAGACGAGGAGGAGATCCCTACCCCCCTGTTGTCCCTCTACAACAGCACCAAGGAGATGCTGAAGGAGCAGCAGACTGAGGTCCAGACAGACATCTCCACAGAACAGGAGGAGGAGGAGTACTTCGCCAAGGTGCTGCACAAGTTCAACATGACCAGTGAGTACCAAATAACACAGAATAGCAATACATCAGCGGTGTACTGTGCGATTATGGACACCCATTGGCAAGAATTAAGACAATCATTGAGGGTTTAACTACATGACTGAGAATGTAAAGAAAACAGTATGACTGTTATTTATACTCCTACATTTACAGAAAAAAAAGGTTCATTCTTCAGATCTTATATTAACAGTTACTAAAGCAGAAGGAAATCAACAGGTGCTCTTTGGATGAAACTGTACATAAATGTACCAAAACCAAAGAAAAAATCTGCATTGCATCTGTATTACAATTATCTACCTATCTTGCAATGTTAATGAAAGTGAAAAATAATTTTGAATAAGTTCTTCCTTGGCCTATGGTACACCCTTCCACCAAGTTTAATGAAAATTGGGCCTGTAGTTTTTTCTGTAAACCAAAAACATAACCTCCATGGCGCAGGTAATTAGCTTTAAGCCTACCTCACTGGGCTTAGAAATTTAGCGGCTACAGCCCAAATTAACCAACATTTGACCGATGGCTGGTGTCAGTTCCAATCCTGTCCATAAATTCCCTCAACATGAGTACACCTTCTGATCTCCATCCAATATCTTCAGGCAACTTGAGGAGTTCAGGGATCACAGGCGTTACAAGTTAGCGGCATTGTGTTGCATCTGGTATGATGCTCTGTGTTGCTTTCGTGGTATCCATGGCATTTTTACTGCTTTATTAGCATTGTTTGGCTACCCTGCATATGCTGTTTGTTCAGCCAAATGGTTTTTGGCTGTAATTGTGCAATGACTACCAAACTATTATGATAAACAGATTTTTTTTTAAAGTTTTGTTTCTTTACTCCATTGTTCTCTGCATGCCTATACTCCTCACCCTATCAGGCAGGCATCCACACTATCCCTCTTTTATCCACCACTTCAAAAGACAGACTTGAGTACATGGACCATGCTCAGGAGTGTGCAGACCAAAGAGAGAACAAAGGAACTTTCAAAACTAAGGGCATGATTTTGTTCTGGTTAGATGAAAACCAAAGAACAGGAGGGAAAATTGAAAAAAAAATAAATGAGAGAGGACATGAATTGCACTCTTTCACCCTCACCCTGTCTCATTCTTTCTTTCATTTTCTCTTCTCTCTCTCTCTCTGTCCCTCAGGGATTGGGGGTTTCCTGTAACTTGAGTACTGGGTTCTCCTTTGCTTATCCTGTCACTTGTTGTCCATCACATCTCTTTCTCTTTCTCCCTGACCATTTTATATTTTGTTTTCATTTCTCTCTGCCAATCAGTACCCGTCTCTTGTCTGTCTGTCTCTCTCTCTCCTTCCCTCACGCTTCTCTCTCTGCTGGGTTTCCTGAGCTTATTATCAGAGTATTTGCAGCATGTTTGTGACAGGGCAGCTTGGCAGGAAGGAAGGCAGGCTGATGGCCACTGAGATCTTGAGTGACTCAGGTCCGGTGCAAGCGGTGCCCATGGGGAGCATGTGTTTCCTACCTCCGTGGAATGCCAGAGAACACCCATCCACTGTCTTAACCCTCAGCACAACTCCTTAACAAACTCAACCTCCGCACACTAGAAAAGGGTGAACGCCAAGTGTATGAGTGTACATGTGTAGCCTAGCAAGAAATGTTTTGCAATTATTAAAAAAAAAACCACACATAAGGGGTGTGGAAGACAATCCAGCTTCTGCTCTTCTGGGAGAAGTAAAACACAGAGGACTGCTGTGTTTAAACAAAGCAATTAAAATAGAATCCAACTGGAGAACTAATTTTTTTTATATTCATTAACAATCCTATTCGTCATTTCAATTTGTGGTGTTTTTTATTGGACGACTCACACTTTCCTGATACCCCAAAACAGCCTGCAGGGAAGCATATTTGTGTGCAAAGCATTTTAGAACTCTACGTTTTGGTCTCCATTATGGTAATTGTGTTGTGGATTAGTCAAAATACCTTCAGCTAGTTAGCAGTCACATCCGTCCCATTTAACATGGTATTGGTCCAAATGTAATTCAGCTCGTTTGCGGAGGGAACTCTTTTCTCCTTTGGAAACCAGCCACTTTGTGCCATTAGGGAGTGAAATCTAGAGTAATTATGGTATTTAAGAGTAAATGAAACTGCTACCACCCTACGAGGAAGAAGGAGCAACCGGGGTAAGACAGTATATATAAAACAGGGTGAGTGGGGCAACGAGACATCGACGAGTGGGTTGTGGGAGGGTGGAGTCAAGTGTATAAAGGAGGCAGGTATTTAGCCTGTTGCTGGAATCTGGTTCCTCCCACTGGTAATTACATAGCTGTCTCCCTACCTGTCACAACAGCTGTCCCCGGCTTACCTGTGGATAGGCCCTGATTCAACACACAAATCCCCCCCACACCCATGTTAGTACGCAGGCCAGGGCGCTATGTTTATCTGGTCCCTATCTGGAAGATAGGGATAAAGATACACACCCATGTAAGTGAGCAGGCTAGATTGCTATCTTTATCTCTATCTGGATCTCTGATCATGGAGAAGAGATTTTACACAAGGGGTGAAACACTACCAATTTTACAAATTGTCTATATTTTGATTTTTAGAGCGGTTAGGCACGGAAACGATGCAAGCTATGTTCATTAAAAAGTAGAAGTGGATAAAGCTTTACTGTAATTATGGTACTGCATGGTACAATATGCTTCTTAGGAGAAGTGACGTAATTTCCTGTTTCGTAAACACTTCTCTTACCCTTCAACACATTTATCTCAGTTTACTCAAACTAGCTGGAGACGAAGACTTTCCGTGCTTGGTGTTGCTTGATACATCATTGCCAGTTCACCGCTCTCAACATACTGTACACTGTTGTGACGCTCTGTGTTTCCATTCATGCACTTACAACCAAATATTTGACTCTGCTCTGGGTGGGACCAGTAAAATGTCATCTCATTTCCCTTTACACGCCACACCAGCCCTTTTCAGTTTCAGTTTGGCTTCACTACAAGGGGTGAAACAGTACCTATGCAACGACACAGATGGTGATACTGGTAAATGATACACAAGCAGCCGTGACATGGAGGATCTTGGTACAGCCTAGATCGACTAAGCAGCTCAAGTATGCGAGACTCGGTTGTAGCTGCTGTCAAAGAGTAATTCCGGGATTTGAGAGCAGAGAATCCTGGCTTTGGCAGGCTGAGGCAGAGTAGAAGTTTTGGGTCTGGGCCAGACTCGGGCTCCATTGATACACATCTCCAATTTCTCTGCACCCCCACTCACACCCTCACAACTGTGAGCTATATTCAAGAGTGCATTCTTTACTTTGCTGTTTTCTTTGCCTGTACCCTGTTAAAACCCCCTCCCACATCTTCTTTCACTCTCTCTTTCTACATGGTGTTTCACTCTCGATCATATGCCTTCCTGCGCTTATCTTTGCACGTCTCCAACTTAATCCTTTGTAATGTAACGCTACTAGATTTATGGTGTTAAAGCCTTCAGTAGCTTGGCTCTGTTTTGTATCAGGCTCTGCATGGGGAATGTTCCTGCTGTCATGATATGGGCAGGCACAGGAATAAATGTTGCAAATATGGGCAGGGATACTGTAAGAAAACAAAACACTCTCTATGGTCAACTTTACAGCAGCTGGAATAGATGAATGTTTGGCTGCAGTTAAGATTATTGAGTAACACTTTGAATTTATTGATGTGTGTATAGAAAAACATTTATTAAAAAACTAAAAAAACATGAGGTTTATTTCTTAAAATAATGAACATCTAACTACACCATTATGTAGTAAATTGCACTGTTGTATGTACCACGTGTGCAAATATAATAAATATTGCATTACATAGAATATAGTGTGATGCAGAAAAACATTTAATAGCTAAAATAACCTGAACTAGTAAGTTTAAGGACCTGACTCTTTGAACCTCGTGTACATTAATTGCTCCCTTAGAGCACCCATTTGTCTCATTCTCATGTTATATTAGTTTAAAAATCAGACGTTCTTGTGCCAAGAGATATAAAGCGTACAGTACTTACAGTGTTATAGACCGTAACTGTGGTCTGCCAACTATCAAAAACACACCAGAGCTCCCCCCCCCCGACCACAAAATGGACTTCTTGTACTAAAAACCTGTAAGTAATACTAATTTTCTCCTCACCCTCACTAATATTGGTCTTTGATCAGGAACCTGTAGGAAAAATAAGAACTGAAGGGTGAGGAGAGAGAAACCACACAGGTGTACCTTTAAAAGACAAATACACGCAAAATTTTGATCTCTTAAAGGTCTTAAAGGTGTGTAATGGAGGATTTTTTAGGAGAAATTAAATATTATGTAATGTTTTCTCATTAGTGTATCACCTGGAACATGACTTCTTGTGCAAAATAGTTTTATTAAAATATCCTAATAAGTAATTCCTTTTTTAAATCACACAGGAAAAAATAACACAGATACCACCAAGAAAATGTTCTTCAACATCTCTGAGATACGGGAAAGTGTGGGGGATTACCGCCTGCTGACCAGTGCGGAGCTACGGATGCTCATAAAGAAAACCACGATATATGATGAGCAGCGTGTCGAGCTGTACAGTGGTCTTGGGGATTCGCCCCGCTACCTCGCTTCTCGCTTTATCACTAACCAGTGGAGAGACAAATGGCTGTCCTTCGATGTCACAAAGACCCTGCAGGAGTGGCTCAAAGGGACTGGTGAGATAAAACAAGCTTTATTTACTTATCTGGTGCTATTATGACCATTTTTAAATGATATTTAACCTCACAGATAAAGTAACCAACTAGTTCAGTTGTTAAATGTTTAAAAATTGTGTTTTACCAGATGATGAGCAGGGTTTCCAACTTCGGCTGTTCTGTGAATGCAACAAAGTAAGTGCTGGCGAGACTATCTTCAAATTTGCCATCTCTGGGATTGACCCTGGTAGGGGAGACACAGGGGCGATGCAATTGCTGACGCAGCAACCACCCTACATCCTGACCATGTCCATCCCTCAAAACATCAGCAGCCCAAGCACCTCACGCAAAAAACGCTCCACGGAGACGAAGGATGTCTGTACAGCGTAAGCAATCCTGCACATATCACATAGTTCTTTTGTATTTTATTTCAAGCCCAAATAAGAGTTCTTAATTAGACATTTTTCAAGCTGGACTAAGCAACCTAACCCACTGGCAGTTTCAAAAGGCAGTGACAGTTAAAAACACTATTTCTACTCCTGTTTAAGCCTCTTGACAAATAATTTTAATAGCTATATGGTTAATGGATTGCATTTGTGCAGTGCTTTTCAACCTTAGTAGGATGAAGGGCTTTATGGTGTGCCTCTCCACCCATGCACACACACTGCTGCAAGGCAGAACAGCGATGCAATGCAGATGGCCTGACCATCAAGAGCAATTGGGGTTCAGTGTCACTCAACACACATGTGGACAGAAGGAGCGGGTGTCAAACCACCAACCCACTCCTTCTGGGCCTCAGCTGCACTGGAGAACTAGTTCAGTGCTGTAAGGAGACAGCTTGTATTTTACACTTACACATTTTACACAGTTTTGATTTGTTACTATGATGTTTCTTCAGACATTTAGGTAAATAGAGTTAATCTTTAATTTAAGGATTCGTCAATCTACACAGCTATACACTGGTGGAATGTGTGTCATCTTACATTAAAACCCTTTAGTGCTGCTTTTAAACTGACTGATTTTGAAAGTTAACCTTGTACAGCAACTGTGCTCTAAAAATCTCCTATGCTGTGTCATCACACACCTGACTTAAAAAAAGATGTTTCCTGTTTTCTCTCATGCAGCCAGACAGAGACCTGCTGCGTGCGGAGCTTGTACATCGACTTCAGGAAAGATCTGGGATGGAAGTGGATACATAAGCCAACGGGCTACAATGCCAACTACTGCATGGGGTCCTGCACCTACATCTGGAATGCTGAAAACAAATATTCTCAGGTATAATGCAACATCTCACTGTACTGTGCAGTCCACACCTGACTGCATGACTGAATAAGATACAGTCATGGAAGGTTTGGCAGCTCAAAACAACGCTTTCTCACAACTTAACAAGTTGCTGAAATGATAATCAATAACAATTCTTATAAATAATCAATCATTTCAGTCATTTCTTAAGAAAAAAAAGCCAAACATTCACTCATTTCTCAAACGTGAGATTAGCAAATTATTACTCTTTTAAATAATGTTTATTATAGAGCTGCAATGACAAATCAACTATTAAACTACTACATTAATCATCAACTACTTTGATTGATTAATTGGTCTGAGCAATTTTCTAAGGAAAAAAGTTATGACACTCAGACAGATAGTAAGCTGAATATCTTTGGATTGTGGACAAAACACAACGTTTGAAGACATCCAAATAGCTGGAAAACTAATTACGTTCCTATCAGCCTCAGCTGTGCTTTGTTTTTAGCAATAATTACTTAACCTAAAATAATAACTTAAATGGTGAACAAGGTAAACATCATACTTGCTTAAAAAACAGCATCTTAGCATTGACCGGTGCCGAAATACAGTGTATCTGAAAGTTTTCTTGCACAATTTGCTGAAAAACATACTCTAAAACAACACTTATTGAAACTATTTACTGCACCTATTCAGTCAGAAAGAAAAACCTTTAATAAATAAATAATTAAGAAATGCTTTAAAGGTCCAGTGTGTAACATTTAGGAGGAGGGAATGCAATATTCATAGGTATGTTTTCATTAGGGTATAATCACATGAAAATAAGAATCGTTGTGTTTTCGTTATCTACAGACACCTTGGGTTGCCTTCCACGGAGGCCACCATGTTGAACTGCCATGTTTCTACAGTAGCCCAGAATGGACCAAAAACTGCCTCTAGATAGAGCCGTTTGTGTTTTGCTGCCACCTTAGTTTCTCCCTCGCGCTTGGAAAGGGAGGGTGAAACAAATCAGTTGCAATCTGTAATTACACCGCAAGATGCCTCTAAATCCTACATACTGGTTGTTTAATATACAAATATTTTAACAATAAATTTAAATACAGTCACTGTTCAACAAGCAACACTTTGTAGCTCGGTTTTAACAAAAGCACCCTCGTTACTCAAACTCATAAATCCATTGTCTTTTACAGTCGCTTTAGCACATGTAATTTCGGTGATGAAATTCTGAGCCGAGTTCTCTGTTTTCATGTCTTTCCCTCATATAATTGTTAACAGATTTTGGCCTTGTATAAGCATCACAACCCAGGAGCCTCTGCCCAGCCCTGCTGTGTTCCCCAGGCACTGGAGCCACTGCCAATCCTCTACTATGTGGGCAGGCAACACAAGGTATCTATACCACAGCCAAGTCACTCTCATTCTGAGGTGAAATGTTTACAGAACATTTTATGTGAAAGCAACACTTAACGATGATTTATCACATTACTGTTGATTTTCACTTTCAGGTGGAGCAGCTGTCCAATATGATTGTGAAGTCCTGCAAGTGTAGCTAAAAATACAGCGTGGCACACTGCTCTGCCTCTCCTCAAACACATACAGAGATGGAAGAAGTTATGTTTGAGACCACAGAGAGGAGTACGAGACAGAAATAAAGAGGACAAGAATAATGGGGACAAGGGGAACAGAATACTTAAAGTCATCAGGATCTTTGTAATCCACCTTTCCTCCATTGTCATGTTGAACGCACATCAATCCATGGACTTCTTTATATCTATAATATTTTCTATGTGTATATACTTTTTTCCTTGCAGTAGTAAAAAGATCTGTCTTGAAATGAATTAATTTATTTGTTGGAGGGACAGATGTATAAAAGTGTGTCAGTTTGACGTGGAAAAGGATTAAAATGACTTGTTATAATCAAAAAAAGGTGGATACCAAAGAACATATGGACCAAAATGACCTCGATGGAAGAACACTTTTGTTTTCACAGATGATTGTCTGGGACATTTTAATTTGGCATATCATCGTGTTAAAGAGGTCACAGTTAAAGGTGCTAAATCCCAGGTATGGAAAAGTGGTTGTTGGGGTTTTCCTGGAAGACAATGCCACAGGTGTTTTTGGAGAGCGTTGCACTGTAAAGGACAGCAGACAACCACAGGGACAGTCCGACCTGGGGAAACTCCCTCTGACTGAGAGGCTGAAATTGTCAGCCAACTGAGCAACGTTTCACAGGAACCGTCTTTTTTTTTTACTTGCTTTGTTTGTCTTTCAACCCACGTGATTTATACAATGCTTTTGTCACTATGTCTGTGTTCATAATTGAATGCCAGCTTGTCCTTATGAAGCTTCCTGTGCTGTCACAGCTGTGAGTAAACATTACAGTGGTTATAAAAGTGGTGACATCATGTTTCTATCCCTCTCAGGATTCATAGCCAACTTGTTGTCTTTAGATGGTGAGGGTCAGGGGATGTGGTTGTGGTGTTGGTTTTAGGAAAGAGATTCAAAAGTAAGACATAGATTTGCTGTTTGTTTTTTTAATGTTTTAAATCACCATAGAACATTAGGCAATTTATTGCTTTTTATTTCAGGACAGGTTTTTACTTTCATCTTAAGTGTGAGGCTATTTGCACAACTCAATAATTATTTCAACGTCTATCATTTGTTTTAGGAATAAAACCAACACATTTTTTTTTTCAGTTTACCATATTTTTATAGTGCACTTAACATTTGAAATTTGCATTTGTAAATATAAAAAAAAATACAAAAAATAAACACTGATGTTAAATTATCATGTCAGAGTGGAAGATTTTTATAATCAAAATTAAACCACATGCAATGTTTCCACTTGTCAGAGAGCTGTGTTGTGTAGGTGTGTGTGTGTATTTCACTTCACTCGTCAGTGCATGCATGTGTATGTGCGTGTTTTTAATTACGGTAAGGGGAAAGAACCTTTGACTAACTGAAACACACCTAGTGTGTTGTGTTGTAAGTGCGGGGAATGTTTTGGTCTATAACATTAAGGGTTTAGTTTAGGTAAAACAACTTTGGTTAAAACTGTAACTTTGTATAAAACTGTAACTGTGTAAGTTGGATAATTAGAGCAGGCTGATTTAGTTTAAGGCTGTAGTTCAACACTGATATACAGGATATACACACCTCCTATTGCTCCTACACTTTTTTAATGTAGGGCTACTCTTCTAGGTAAACCTCTCTCATGTAATCATTTGCTGATGGGATATACCTCATGCAGAGAGTGCACACCATGCTTCTTTCAGCAAATTTTTATAAAACCAGGTTATACACTTAGCAATGACTGTCCAATGTCAGGAGAGAGATCTGCCAGTGGAAAAGCATGCCGTATGCCAGGTGTGTGGTCTACTTCTAGGCAAGCACAGGATGCCTGTTTACTCTGGACGAGTATGGACTGACTGAAGAAGAGCAGCAAGCCCTGCTGGGCTTCACCGAAGGCTAAGCCAACACTAGAATTCCCGGACACACAGCCCGTTATTGGCACTGCCTTTACCTGTAGGGATGCACACCATATTTTTTTTACTATCTCCTAGCACCTCGTCCATCCCCACCCCCACCCTGCCAGCCCCACCCCTCTCCCTCAGTACTCAAGGGATTACTGGCAGCCCATGAGGCTGAATTTGAAGTGAGGAGAGCAGGTCCAGACCCGTTGGTAAGTCCCAGACTTTAGGGCAGTGACTACATGGAAAATTAAACACACATACTGTACACATGCACATGAAAACACTGAACCCACTGACACATAGCCACGGCTCAGGCACATCAACGTCAAATGCCTTACATAAGCTTTGTGCTAGTGAGTGGTATGGGGGATGCTTGTGCTGCTAACACAGTGACAGTGATCTGTGCTATCTTGTTCCAAAGCTGGTCATGTTACCTAGGGTTCCTCTGGAAAGCACAGGAATTTTCCTCCCGTGAGCCAACACAGAGAGTGCTTGTTTGGAAAGAGCTCTCCGAAGGCAGATAAACAAAGTAAAATGAAACATGATCAACATAATTGAATCCCCTTTTATCTCACCTCTCAAAATGATTCAGACACATCTGTTGCCAGGTCTTGAGTTTTAATGGTGCCGTGGCACAATATGCACTGTTTTATCTTGGCAGGGAAAATGTAATTGGAATGTTAAAAGGTTTGTTCTCTGAGAAAACAGGATCGTTACCAAACCCAAACAAGCAAGACATGAGTTTTGTTGGAAGAGACAAGATCATTAAAATTTGTTTCTAAAATGCCTGCACATCCACCTGTTTTACTTTCCCTATAATGACCAAACAAAGGGTATGGATGTCAAGAGGCTCATAAATCTATCATGGTGTTAATGGAACAGTCCCAGAGGGAAGTCGAACTCAAGTAGGCTTGTCCTTCTAACCAATGTTCATTTCTCAGCAGCTGCTTCCTCTTGAGCCCTCAGGCTTTTTACGGGACTGAAACAAACTGCTGACACCTTCTGCCAGAGACTAAAGCACATCCCAGAAAGTGCTCCATCCATAGAGAAAAAAAAGGTGGTACAAGTGTTACACAAGAGAAACGAGTGAAGACGGATGCCTACAGCATTTCAAGGTCAAGCAGGTGTTCTTTTACCACTAACGCAATCCACGTGCCGAGATTATATGACTGCATGAGTAACCAGAAAATTGTTCCTTTGCAATTGCACTTCATCAGAATGGATAAGTCATTCAGTTTTGACATAATTGGCCCTGTAATTGCGTCCATGTGCTGTATTTTGTTTTCTTTAATCTGCAAAAAAGGAAAGGCTCTGTTTTATGTAATCCTGCCTGAAACAGTTTCTCTTTGTGGTACTTTTACAAGTTCACAATGAAAACTGATCATGCTAAATGTAAGATGATTTGCCACAACGCTGGTCTTGAAATGCTATTTTGGGTCCTGTCTTATTACAACATCTATGACATTTGCAATTATATGTCCACTGATCTTTTGCCACAACTGGTCATTAAAAGTGGAGCAGTAGAGCGGCCTGGTGTAATTCCTGTGGACTCAGACGGAGCTGACTGTGACCTTAATAACACACTGTGGTGTCCTGCTGCTGCTCAGCTCTACTTCACAATCATACAGCTGCTCAAAGCCATTGTTGTTCCAGGTGCTGAATCTGTGTGCATACACACACAAATACACACACATCAACAAACATGTCTTCCTACTTAGTTGTAAATGTTTTTTGATAAATACCCAAAAATGTATTTAAATTTTGATAGCAGGCAGTTTCATTTTAAGACTGTGTAATAATTTAACTTTGGTTGATTTATTTATTTTTTATTATTTTTAAACATATTTTGTTTCACTTTATATAGAATATTTGTGATAGTTGTAGATTACATTTGCAAAAGCGTTCTTTATATCTTGATTGATTTAAATTACTATTGCATAAATATCCTCCCATGTTTGACATTTTAACATATAAATATTGGTCTCAAAGATTTTTGTTTTGTGATTGTTTGTGTGAAAGCAGCAGTAAGCAGTAAGCGGTGAGTTGACAGGTCTTCCCCTCTCCACCTGTCTTCTGCCGTCCTTCTCACTTCACACCTGCAGTTTAAACCAAGATGTTTATCACAGTCTGAGTCAGCCGACCATATCTCTTGCTCCCTCTTTTATTTTCTCCCCTTTCCTCTCTCATCTTTTTGTTAACCCCTGCCAGCTCTTTGAAGAGTCCCAGGCCATTTTGAGTTATCACCTGAACTAAACAAGGCAAGTGATAGGGGAAGAAAACAGATGGAGGTGAATGAATGAATGGGGGAGATAGAATAAAAGACCACACAAGTCTGCTTGCTATACATTAAGCTCAAATATTTTAGAGCATATATCTACATATCTACAAAATAAACTAGGGAAAAAATAACATATTCACAAATGAGGATCTTTCATTTCCTTTTCACCAGATGGTGGCTGTGCTCTTTTGTCATGCACATAACCAGTAGCTAACATCATAGCTTAACACATGGAGGATCAAAGAGAAAGGAGAAACTCAAACCCTCTTCAAAGTGAAAACTACAAAGGGAAAGTATGATAAACCATGTGAGTGTCTGAGTGTGGTTATAAAGCATGCTGCGCCCTGACTCATTTGCTGGACCTCAGTAAGTAAGACATGTTTTCTAAAAAAGGAAAGGTACCAATTACATCTCTGGACTGGCTCCTTCTCACTGTACCGCCCCTCTGTTTCCTTCCTTCTCAGAGTCTCTCTCTCTCTCTCTCTCTGTCCCTGGACACAGAGGGACCTGCCCCTATATAAACAGCTACCATCTCCCTCGGTAATAAACAGAAGAGAAGATCTGACTCTGGGGTCTGAAAAGACATCATTGGCCATATAGATACTACACCCAGAGGAGAGGCAACCCCTAAATAGCAATTTAATCTAAAAACCACGACTAGGGAACATACCCCATGAGTGATGGTGACGGTGGGAGGAGGGGAGAACTGGTAAGGGTTGAGGGTCCCATAATTCCCTCAAGCAGCCCTATATCTTGCTTCTATTGCAACAACATCTGCAACTCAATGGGTTTTTAAAGGATCAGTGTGTATGATTTAGTGACATCTAGTGGTGTATATGCTGATTGCAACTCCCTCGCTTCAACCACCCTTTCCAAGCATGCAGGAGAAACTACAGTGGCCACGAAACGCACGAAAGACACGAATGGCCTCTAGAGCCAGTATTTGGTTTGTCTGTTCTGGGCTGCTGTAGAAACACTGTGGTTTAATATGGTGGCCACTGTGGAAGGCGACCTGCGGTGTAGATATAAAAGGTTCATTCTAAAGTAACAAAGACATAACAATTCTTATTTTTGGGTGATTATACACTAATGAAAACATAGTTATGCGTATTCCATTTCTGCCAAAAGATCCTCCGAAATGTTACTCACTGGACCTTTATTGGAAGGTTTCTTTCAACAGTCTTTTCTGTCCATTTTAAAAACTAAAAGCAAATCTATTATTGTACTAGCTTGTAAAATCACTATACAACCACAAAAATTTGAAATGTGCATTAAATGTTTTTTGTATAAATTCTTCATGCTCAAATTTGTTCTCTGACTTGTGCTAACTTTTTCTACTGGTCAGGTAGTGTATACAGTGTATTCATTAGAGTTAGTCTGCTGAAACAGCTACCTGCTGCTGCTGGAAACAGGGTTGGTAAAACTAAAACAATGAGCTAAGAGAGGCTAAGGGTTGATTATTGTCAGTGGGTTTGTCACTGTGAGTGAGCCCCTTTCACCTGACATTACAGCTAAAACGATTAATAATTTGTGCCCTCTATACAGGATGTAATAATTCTAACTACACATTTGGACAACACTAATTACACATAATGTAGTGCACTATATTGTGAATACTGAATGGTTTTGGACACAGCCATATAATTACAGAAGCCAATGCAACAGAGGCATCATGGGAGAGGGGGTGGGGCTTCAGCTCTCTGTAAATCCCTCAGTGAGCTTGGCTGAACTGAGGCTGTGACCCTCACCAGTGGGAGCAAACATAAGTTCAATCACACTTTATTACTCATTCCACTGCTTCCTTCGTCCACTTACACACACACACACACAGACTAACACACATGCACAGACATGCACACAAAGCTGCTGGTGGTGGTCTCTCCAATTGAGAGAGGTGTGACTAAAGTCACAAATCACACACACTGGGGTTAAACTGACACAGTTGACAGGATAAAATATCATCTTCCCGGTCTGTGACACACCATACACACCATACACACACAAACACACACACACACACCCACACACACACAAACACACACACACCTACACACAAACACTTACACACATACATGTACATGTACATATATTGTCTGTTTCACATAGTAACCTGACTCTTCTTATTGGATAAATGGGAGGTTAGGGAGGTGTTAGGTTTGTGAGGCTAGCTTAGTAGAGGGGCTGTTTTAGATTAGTCAGCCTGATCTGCGGCCTCCTGTGTTGGTGGGGCTCTCCACTGTATTGATGGGTGTACAAGGGTTATAACAGCAGAGAGAAAAGCTCGGCAGCCTGTTCCTCCATTGCCTGCACTCAGAGGGACATTAGGTCAGCATGCCCCCACCCCTCCTTCCTCTCCCCACTGGCTCAGAATTCCCCAATGAACAACACATTCCTCCTTCCCAGTCCCTCTGTTTATGACACGCCATCCTTTGAAGAAGCATGTGAGTGTTTGTGTACGTGTATGTGCATGGGTGCACGAATGTGTGTTTGTATGTTAGCCTTGAACAACTGAGCCTTGGTGAATACATAAACGTTTCAGCATGACACTATCGAAGTTGGACTTTGACCATGTTGTGAGTATTCTGCAGATTAGACGCACCTGAGCAGGTATGATAAGGGCATACATCTGCATGACAGCTGTTTTTTACATCGCTGCACCGAAGGCGGAATCTAGGCCAATTGAATTACACAGAGAGAGGGAGAGTGCATGAGAGCGATGGGTGGAGGAGAAAGCTATGAGTCATCACCAAACTTGGGATGCGCTAGTTTTAAAAGGCAGAGATTGAGAGGGGCAGATTGGGTGTTGAGACAAAGAAAAACAAACGAGTGGCTTTTCTAATTAAAGCAGCCCTGAAGGAGAGGGTGGATGTGTTAGGGAGTTGGGGGATGGCGGAGGTCAAAGCAAGCTGAGTCATTCCTTTACACCCATTTCCTGTGATCAGGGCACTTTGGGAGCTGGCAGCAGGTTGAAATTATGTGTTTGGTTTATGCAATCCTTACTCATTTCTCCTCCCATTCAATGCACTCACACGCAATCATATTATGCATGTACACCCATGAGAACAAATTCAAACACTAGTGCCAGTCCTTCCTTACATATGTATATATGCACACATGCTCACACATATACATTAACTTATACCTATTTGGATAGTGGCATACACAATACAGCAGATCTTTTGCCATATCTGTACTGAGTGAAAAACAAATCCTCCCCTAAATCCATACACAGTCCATAGGTGTGACAGAGCATCATGCTAGGCATCGGCCAAAAGTGACACGCACAACACTGGAAGAGACATCACAATCATATTTAAAATAACGTTACAATTTGCAATGTTGCAACCAATCACACCACGAACCAACCAACGCTAGACTCACACCACACAGCCAAGCGACAGCCAGCTGGTCAACCCGAGCTTAGCTTAGGCTACATAGTTGGATGTCCCTGTCTTGCCTTGTACCAACCTTCATCACTTCATGGACCTTTAAAATGTATTAACTTATTCAAATTATTAGTCACTACTTTTTGACTGCATCTTTTCTATCATGTTCTATACTTTTAATTAATTGGAAAGTAACTAATTACCGGTACATTTACTAAAGCACTGCTGGATGCCACTGAATCCTACACACTGGACCTTTAATACTTATGTTAAAATGTTGAATGCAGGACTTGTAATGTAATATTTTGACATAATGGTATTGCAACTTTAATTTACAGTAAGTACAGTATCTTTATTATTTTCCCACCACTCCTTTTGATCATCAGTTTTGATGTTGGTCTCTGCTGACACCCCCTTCCGTCTCCATTTTAAAGTACCAAACTAAATAAATTAGACTTCACAACACCCCTTGGCATACATATAAACACATGTGCACAACACACTGAGAAAAAAGGAACAGGGGTGGGCAGGTATAACAGAACCCAGACATCAAAAGTGGGCACTAATTCAAGTGAGTCTATCTTAGCATCAGCACCACAGCACCCTGCTGAATCATAAAGTCAGTTTAATACACTAGATCCACACACAGCACGCCTTCCCTATTGACATCTGAGCAATCTTTGACAAAATTAATTTAGGGTGATTAGCTTTTTGACCACAGTGATGATAAAGAAGGAGATCATAAAGTCTACTACATTCTACTGCGGTCCAGTGAGAGTTTGGAAGATGGTATCTGTGGTTGATTTTTGGTTTACGCCACCTGATGAACACATGTGAATGTGCTGCTGAGAGCGGTCCTCCTTTTCTTTAAGATATACCCGCCGGTCTCTGCACTGCAAAAAGCTTCAAAGAGGCCGTCTGCTCCAGAGAGTACCTACAGTTGATGCTGCCTCCCGTGCCTGGCCACCCAAGTGTACAGGATGTGAACTAATACTTTACAGTAAGGAATCGTGTTCCCTAGAGATAAAAAAAAAGGCTCAGGGATGAGTCTGGAAGGCACCCAAAGGTCTGTCAGTAGTTAATGGTAACTGACAGGAAAGTCCAACAGAAAGAGCAACAGGAAGAGGAAACTCTCCCCCACAACATCCTGGATGGCCTGCGTATGTGTGAATGGATATTTTCAGACACTGCGCAGGGTTTCTGAGTCTGTATTTGTGCTTCACAGCTGGTATTGACATGGCAACGTTTTACTGTGTCATTAGTGACTTAAAAAGCATCTGTGTTCCAGTTTGTGTGTGTCCACTGTTATGCAGTGGTTGGGAAAGTAATCTTGTTCTACTGACAGATATTTACAGTTTGTCTTAAATACTTATGACATGGTAGTCTGTCTGCTGCGTTGCTTGTTTGTTATTGCTGTCTCACCACATCAGATCCCAGCTATTCACGCCACTAGAGACAATTCAGCCACGTTAGAAGAGGCTGGGGTGGTTTTCTCAAGAATCTGTCTCTCTTACCACCTTGTTTGCAGAGCTCTATGGAAGTCTTCCTTTCCTTTTAAGTTCCATAGTCATCTAATGGTCAGAGTATGCGCACCCAGACATCCTGAGTCACTTATGATGCGGGTTCCTTTCTCTGGGAAAGCTTGACCATGTGTGCTGTGCTCAATCGTTCATTGCTCATAAACAGTAGGAGCAGAGCCTGCGATGTAAAATAAACTAGCTGCCACAACATGTCGTCGCTACCGTTAACTAGCGTGAAAACAACAACCGCACTGCCAGATGAAAGGGCTGCAGAGGGTCACACAACTGCCTGCGCGCCACTGTCGCTTTGATAGATCATCCTAGGGCTCTTTCTTGTTTTATGAGCTCAACTGCTAGAGGGTTGCCGTCTGGCACATTAGTACAACTGTGGGATGTGGGTGTGATGCAGAGCTTGTCACTGGAGTTACCACCAGGTGAAATGAGCAAGCAAATACTGCAATGTCTAGCTCTAAGTGAGCTTCTCCACAGCCTGAAATGAGCACTGAAAAGGTGTTGTTGAGATTGAGAAAAATAAGGTGAACAGTGACAGGGTGAGCTCACATGCACTGTTAAATGGAATTTTCTGTCACCCTCGATGGGTTCAGTAGGATGGTTGATGTCATAGGGCGATGTAGAGCAGCGTCTGGGGTGGTCACTGTCTATAAATATCATACGCGGTGTTTCTTCTCTCCCTTTCCTCATGCTCACACACAGTATGTAACAACCTTTTCACCTCGAGCATTTACAGCCTCTTGCTTCACTGTGTCTATTGCACATCCTCCACTGTCTGCCCTGCTCTATCTATCTGCATTCCTCTCTGCAAGTTTTTGTATTTCTCTCCAACGCACATAGACATGGGTCTATTTGCTTGAATTTCTCATTTCCTGTTTGGGGTGTGTATCCGATCCCTTGTTCTCGTGCCCAGCACACATCAAACACTCATGCTGCTCAAAATAAGAAAAGGAGACAGTAAGGAGGATACACAGAGCGCATATAAATTAGGGAATGATGGCAAAAAGTAGATGTGAATCAGGAGGAACATGTGAGGACAGTGGAAGAGAAAACCCTGACTGCTGACACAGACACAGTGAAAACCAAAGGAAAATGAGAAGGAGTAGAAACTACTAAGTGGTTCATTATCATAATATCCACAGATATGGCCAAATAAGGCCAGACTTGTGCCAAACGCTGAGTTCATTCCGCAAAATCGTTTTTCATCCTAATCTAATTTTTAAGGAATCTGGGCAGCTTTCACTTCCCGTAGCAATTTGTTTTTATTTATTCTAATTATCTGTTTAGTCGGTCATTTTCTAAATTTCCTTTAACAGGGTTGTGGTGCCAGTCGATCGGGGGGGGATTGGGG
>NW_023340257.1:24046366-24050261 GCF_004916995.1 Morone saxatilis
GGGGGGTGCTGCTGGGTATGAGCCATAAAAAAGGAAGAAAAAGAACAACCTCCCATAGTCTGCTTCACATTTCCACCATCATAAACAGATTCCATTCAGGCTGTGTGGGCTTACACTCAGGTATGAAGCCGTGGTTTCGTGGTTAATGGAACTACCCTTATTGTATTGGTGTAAAGAAAAAATTTACTTGACTTGACTTGTATTAGTTTGCAAGTCTAAACTGTTTGATTGGAAAATTATTGTAAAAATGAGCCACATATGATATAAAACCAAACACTGGACACATTTCAGACAGTCAATTGAAAAAGTTCCTTTTTGTTCTTGTTTCAATTGCCAGAATGGTTTTATAAATGGAAACATTTTTTTCTTTGTGGAAAGAAGTATTAGTTTTTCCTGTTTTTACAGTGGAAAAAAAATCAAATCAAAATGTCAACAGAAACAACCAAACCCTGACATTTTTTTTTATCAAACTATGCATATACCAGGAAAACTTGTACTCAATATCAATATAATTAAGCATAGAAAATAAATGAACTGTCATTTCAGGTTGTTATTTGTTATACTTAATAACTTTTAGTACAGCAAAGAGCATTGGTACTGCTTTTTAACTACAGCCATCTTGAATAGCTCCATGGTTGTGTAAAATGTGTGTAAATACAAAAGTTAGAAAATAATTTTACAAAGCAAACAACAAATACTTCGTGCTAACTGCAGAAATAAAATCCTATCTGCTCACCAGGACTTATACTGCAGCTGATGTCATTGCAGGCACTGAAGGTAACAACCTTACTTTATACTTAAAGCAGCCCTGAGCCCTGAAGAAATGTAAACAGTCCCTCAACAAAATATAAACACAATTGCTTTCTATACCCTCCTCCAGTCCCCACCCCTAACCACCCTGGTTACAAGTCCAAGAAACACAGGAGAAAACAGAAGCGGTTTTAATGTGGAAAGGTAAAGCCAGCAGCAGACTTTTTTCAGGCAGGTATGCATCACGTTTCTTTTTCCAAATACATAAAATTTCCAACTCCTCACTCCCCTGTAGCGCAAATAACTTGAGTGAACATGCAATGTATCATTTCAGGATGTTGATTTACACACTGACTGATGGCTACACTGAACAACAGGAGGTTCCACTTGGACTTTGTAATGCTGACGTATAATGTGAGCAATCCCTGCGATTCGTAGATGACTCAAAAAAAGACTATCAGCAAAAAAAAATAAATCCTTTGGCTTACAGAGGAACCAAATCTCTAAACCAAGCACAAGCAAGATAGAGGGAAATAAGAAATAGGAGGAAGGGTGGAGCTCAAGAGGATGAGTTTTTTTCCCCAAATTTATCTTTAATTTTGCTTGAAGTCCTTTGCCCTGCCCACTAGAAAAACATATGGTTCAAATAAGTGCGACCCCCCACAGACCCCCTGAAGCCATGCTCTCATTAGTGAATTATTTGGACTGGAGTGGAGCAGAGAAGGGGAAACGAGACTTTTTCAGCTTCTACAAAGTACTGGCAAAGTCTGACATGACGGTTAAAGGGGTGGAGTAAACACTCACTATGCTGTGGTCTTACATGCTACAGGATAATAAATAGTAAGAATGTAATGATCAGGCCCGTGTAACATATACTCCACTCACTCTGAGGGCCTCATCATTCATTGGCTCGCGACCCTGGAATGTCACTCACATTCCTCCTGACCTTCATCTGTCTCTTTTCTCTGGTTGCTCGTATATCTCGCTCCTCCATTTGTGTTTGTTTTAACTTTCTCAGGACCCCTCAAAAGCCCGTGCGCATGCATCGTACACCCAAGAGGACAGAAATTTCCCTCCTCCGTCCTCCGAGCGAGCCAGATTTTCTCTACCTCTCTCCCTCCCACACTGTCTCTCCCACTCACTGTCTGCGTTTATTCTCATGTGGGGCTGAGGCTGTAACGTCAGCTCGATCTTAGTCAATCTCGTAGTGGCTTTTTTTAATTTTTTCCCTCCCTCGAGCGCTACTAGTAAAACCATCACAGAACTAGACATGTTGAGAGAAAAAGACGACTCATAGATTACCTCGCAAAGAGAAAGTGAACTCAGATTCTAGGGTTAGTAAGCGTTCGGCAGGGGTCATGGTGAGTCACCCGACTGTTTAGCCTCTTACTCTTCACTGCGGGATGTCGCTTGTGAGTCAGAGGAGCAGACTGGACTGGGCCGTATCCTCTGTGTCACAAGCTGCTATTGAACGTCTCTTATTCTGCTGAACTTCTAACCCTAACCATCTAAAACCCAAACATACCAAACCACAAACCTACATCTCAAATGGTTGACTTTTCCTTTCTGGTACACAAGACAGATGTCCCCCTCCTGACTCCACTGACCCACAGTGTAGAGTTTCTGGCAAAGAAAAGGTGTTTCAGCTTGGATGTGTTTTTGTTTAAGGTTGCGTGATGTTTTTGCCAACCAGTTATTTGAGGCTGGGGTGCGTCAGATGCCATGTGTGAGTAAAGTTGTGGAGATGTGCACCTGTGCCATGTTTGTCCCCTTACTGCCACAACTGCGGTCGCCCCGAGGCGGGCATTGCTGCGTTCAGATGGCAGGGAACTTCCACTGCGACATCCTCAAGCCTGGAAGCATCTGGAAGAAGACCAAAAGCAATTGTGACTGAGGCTGTTGTGTTAAAGGAACCTGCATATTAATTAGTTTGGAATATTATTATAGTTCAGCCAAAGAGGTATTGACTTAAGGACAAGCTATTGCTCTAAATTAAGGTCATTATTCCAAACGAGCCCGGGAAAACTTGCTCCCACATGAATCATTAACCTAATAATTTACTTAATGACTCTACAGTAACACATTACTCACAATCAACGTTTTTCTGGTGAGCCTCACATGAATGTGAATGTGTAGTCAACAGTCTTATGATTGCCTACTCATTTCATGAGTAGCCTATTTCATAGGTGTTTCAGTGAAGGGCTACACTGACCCCTGCTGGTTACTAAACCAAACTAAAAATGGAAATATTATTGACATTTTACCTTTTATCTGGCTGTGAAATGTCATTGTCATTGCCTCGGTCTCATTTGTATCCACCCACACAAACACACACGCACACAAACTAATGGGACACCAAGGAGTTATTATTAGACATGGAAACAATCAATACGGAAAACCCTCCCAAAGACACACAGTCTCCTTGGCAGGCATAAAAACATCAACACAAACTGAACCACGGCAGGCTGGTTTAACCTGAATCTGTGTATTGGAGTTTTGCATTAGGCTTAATTATACAGACTCAACCAAATTATTATATATAGTTTCCTCTCTTGTGTTTGTATTAATATTTGGTCTGTATTCACTACAGTGCATGTTGTATTTTTCAGGTCATAAAGTAAAGTAATGAAATCTGTTAAAGGTTAAACGTTAAAGAAATAGTACTTATATACAATATCTAACACGATATGTAAGATATAAATGAATATATAGTAAAAGTAAAAATAAAAATGGAAATAGACATGTATATATAAGATAGTATAAGATAATAAGTAAGTATACAAAGTAAATGTAAATCTAAACATAATTAACTTTAAAATTAAAATGTTCTAAAGGCAGAAAATTAATTTCGTTTTTTTTTACATAAATTTAGACGTAAAATAATCTAACTTTAGTCGTATTATTTAAGTTCACATTAAAAAAAATGTAAATAGACATATAATAAGAGCCTAAGAGATAATAAGATAATAAGTAAGTATACAAAGTAAATCTAAACATAATTAACTTTAAAATTAAAATGTTCTAAAGGCAGAAAATATTTAGTTTTTTTTTTACATAAATTTAGACTTATTTTTTTGTATCATTTAAATTCACATTTAAAAAAAATACACGACGATTCGAGCAAAAAATAAAAATAAAATAAAAA
>NW_023340257.1:24050361-24058085 GCF_004916995.1 Morone saxatilis
AAAAATAAAAAATAAAAACAAAAATACTTCGCGACCTTTGCGACGGTCCGGTCAATGATGGCGCACGACTCGGAAAACGGCAGCGAGAAGAAGATGGCGGAGGGAGGTAACGATGCAGAGCTACTGAAGGAGAAGGCGAATAAGTACTTTAAAGGTGAGCCGACACACCTGTCAGCGTCCGGTGCTTTTTACTACAAGTCCACAACAAACAAACACGGTGGCCACTGATCACAGGAGCGACACGACTGCGTTGTAAACAACAAACAAACGTGCTGCAGCGTGAGCCGGTCGCTAATGCTAAGCTAGGCTAAGCTAAGCTAACGGTAAACCCCATTCATTGGATTAAGCTAATGCTAACTAGCTCATTATCGGCTGTCGACGTCAACTTGTACAGATTCTTTTTTTTTTTTAATGCATTTTTTTTCCTGGGTTTTAACGCTGATGTGTGTGTGTGTGTGCGCGTCCGTATTTCATGTGTTCGTTGTCGGGTTTTATTTTGTAGTTTCTGCTGAAAAGCTCTCAGATTACAACTAGAATTTTCTGTGAGTCAGGAAACACGAGGGAGAGCCTCGTTTTCCAAACAGCAGCAACACTACATGTCCCCACTCAGCGTTGCTTTGTGGATGTCTTTAACGTGGTTGCGTTTTAAATCAGATTTGTCTCGTTTTATTTTGAAAGGAGGTACATAATGGCGTGCTTGCGCCGCCGTTTTGCGTGCAAGGAATTGTTCAGTTTGACAGATAAGAAGGAGAATCGATAACGAAAGTCAAGTTTTCTGTGCTTCCCTCTCTGTAACGTGGTCGCTTGTTAATGCAGGTGCAATAATAGTTGGTGACATCGCGTTATAGAGTGCACCATTACCAGGGCTGACACCCCGATGAGTCAGAGCAGATGTATGGGAAACACTGTTTGCTCTTTGTCTGATGTATAATGCATTAAATATAAATAAGGATCGATATGTACTCATAATAACTCATAATCAGTGTGCAGTTGCAGTTTGATTGTGTCACCCCCTTAGGATAGAGACATTATAATGTCAAACTAACAGTGGCACTAAGGTGTTCCTTACTTATTCGTAATAATGCATAAACTGTAAAACATAGTTAATTTGTTATCTACGGGTAAAGACAAGCTCATAATCTTCTGTTATATATTTTTAGTGTGTTGTGGGTTGATGATTTCAACTGATGTAAAGTGTCTATAAATAAAATGTATTATTATAATTATATGTCTATAAACAGTGTTGTTTGTAAGTGATTTTTGCAAGTTATTGTAACAAAGTCAAGTAGAGAAACAAGCTTTCCAAATTCATTTCAAACTCTGACATTTTCACTGAGATTGATACGGTAACATGAGCCTAAATGCCCTCATAATAGGTTCAGCACTGTCATTTTATTGTGGTGGTGTCGTCCAGCTGTGGTGTCGGCCCAGTAGATAACTAATACAAGATCTGTACGGTCCTTCTGACATTTTCACAGGAACTTTGTAGAACCACAAACTTTCCAGTGAACATGTGACGTTTGTTTTGCAGATAAAGACTATGAAAATGCAATCAAGTACTACTCAGAGGCTCTGGAGCTCAATTCATCCAATGCCATCTACTACAGCAACCGAAGCCTGGCATACCTACGCACAGAGTGCTATGGCTATGCCCTGGCTGATGCTACGAAGGCCCTGGAGATAGACAAAAACTACATTAAGGGGTATTACCGCCGTGCCACCTCCAACATGGCACTGGGCAAGTTTAAGGCTGCACTTAAGGACTACGAGACGGTAAGAAACGCGGCGTCTTTGGCTCTTTGTGGCGGCCGGTCGTCAATTCCATCTGTTGATCATGTCACCGTGAGTTAGGCTCTGTTGCCTTAACAGCCTGGAATAGGGATCATCCTTTAATCCAGTCATGATGCCAGTTAGATCCAGTGTGAACGCACTCATACCACAGATAATTTGGTGTCTATTGTTGTTCGTGCTGCTCTCATAATAAGCAATATAAATATACCAAGGCTGCGGCAACAAAGACCTCTAAAGCTCAGCCATTGTCATAGCAATTTATTGCACAAACTTGACTAAGCACCATGACAACAGAAAATGAGTTAATCCTTATGAAGCTATGAGAGGATGGAGCTATGTATTTATAGATGTGTACTGAAATGCATATGGGCATAACAGTGACTGACAGATGTGTTAAATGTTGTCAATTCACGGTAACACGCAGAGCAAAATAATTACCATCCAGTACAAACCTTAATATACTTTTATTACCACTTGCATCCTGTACTTTACTCTGCTACTCTGGGTCAGTTTCCCTGTGTCTGCCTTTGATGCCAGTTGATGATTAACCAGTGTGCTTAATTCTTGTTGTTTCCTTGTTCTGATGATAGGTAGTGAGGGTTCGACCAAATGACAAGGACGCAAGGATGAAGTATCAGGAATGTAACAAGATCGTGAAACAGAAGGCTTTTGAAAGAGCCATTGCCAGCGATGAGATAAAAAAATCTGTTGTTGACTCTCTGGACATTGAAAACATGAGTAAGTTTCCTCTGTTATTGGACAAATATATATATATAAAAAAATATATCTCTATTCATAATGTGCTTTACCTTGTGCTGAGTGAATAAAACATTATGTTGCATGTAAAACAGAAAGTAATGATAACAAAATCCACTGCTGAGAACCATTTGATTCTCTACCCTACTTGTTGATGTTTCATCTGAAGTTAAGATGATCTTGTATTGCAGCGATTGAGGACGACTACGATGGCCCCAAACTCGAAGATGGGAAAGTCACATTGACGTTCATGAAGGAGATGATGGACTGGTTCAAAGACCAGAAGAAACTGCACAGAAAGTGTGCTTATCAGGTAAACGTGTTCGATCATATGAAATACAGTCACTGAGGGAAACATACCTGTACGTGCAATTAAACTGTCTTTCTCTTTCAGATTTTGGTCCAAGTTAAAGATGTTCTTTCGAAACTACCAAGTCTTGTTGAAATCACATTAAAAGAGGTGAGGACTTTGCAGATAATCACTCGTGAAGTTGCTGTATGACAAGCCCATAATAGGACTACAGGGGTTAAAGTATAAGATGATATTTTTTCATGGTTGTTTTATGCAGTTTGTTGATGTTTTTAAGACTCTATTTCTCTTTTCCACAGGCAGAAAAAATAACTATTTGTGGTGACACCCATGGGCAATACTACGATCTCCTCAACATCTTCAAGTTGAACGGCTTACCCTCAGAGACCAACCCTTATGTATCCTTTCTTTTTGCAGACAGCCACCTCAGCTTTTTAATATGTGTTCACTGCATTCGTCTTCTTTGTTTCTACTGTTCTGTGTCTAAAAAGAAAACAACCAAAAGCCTCACATCCAGAACTTGTGCTTCATGATGCTTAACCACAGAAATTAGCTGTTCAACGGTGACTTTGTGGATCGCGGCTCTTTCTCTCTCGAGGTCATTCTTACCCTCTTCGGCTTCAAGCTGCTCTACCCCGACAACTTCCACTTGCTTAGGGGTGAGAGCGCTCACATTGTGCCTGTGCATGAGTCTACTGATGCATGTCTAGTATCTGCAGATGTGTGCCGTAACATGTACGATTTAATGTGTCACACTTAAGACATTGTAATTGTGAGTGTGTTGTCATAAAGTTCACAACACTGAAATTCATTTATTTGCCTTTTTTCGGCTTCACTTTTTATTTGGTTTCTTGTCATATATTAAAGACTTTGTGTTCAGGTAATAAAGTTGTTTAACCAAGATTTGTACCTGCAGGTAACCACGAGACAGACAACATGAACCAGATGTATGGATTTGAAGGGGAGGTTAAAGCCAAGTACACCGCCCAGATGTTCCAGCTGTTCAGCGAGGTCTTCCAGTGGCTGCCTCTTGCACAGTGTATCAACAGCAAAGTACTGGTAAGCAGTGGCATTGTGTGCTCACAGCAGTCACGTGGTGATGCAGCTCATTTTGTTGTTGCTCCCCAGGTCCTGTCTTAGATACCAAAACTCTGTTATTTTTTGGAGAAGATTTTGGCATAGAGTAGAACTTGGAAAAGGGTTTGGTGTAGTGAAGATACAAGACAAATAAAAGAGATAAAAATAGTAGACCCCCACAAACTGTCTTCTTTTACAGTCAGTGTGTTTAAATCCATGTTTTCTCTAAGAGACCTTTACCAGGCAATGCACTTGTGATGGATTATTTAAATTATTTTAAAATATAGTGACTGTTAGTAAAGACGCTGTGTGTAGGTTTACTTTTTGTATAATGGACGAGCAGCCATAATATACCCCAGTCCTTCTAATGACTTTAGTTATCAATGATTTATGAAACCCTTCATGATGCAGTGGTTTGCTATATTGTTACACAGTCCTAATAAGATTCTCCTCCTCAGGTAATGCACGGTGGACTGTTCAGTGAAGATGGTGTGACATTGGAAGACCTCAGGAAGATTGAAAGGAACAGACAGCCTCCAGACTCAGGTAGGGTCAGACTCCAACTGCATCATCGGTATAAAACTGACTCTAAGAAACCATCTCTAGAAAGAAAAACGGGTACATTTCAACACCTTCATCCGCTTTTTCACAGGTCCCATGTGTGACCTCCTCTGGTCAGATCCACAGCCTCAGGTCAGTTCCCATCCACCCAATACCTCATTAGGTCTATTTGGTCGGGAGTATTCGCTGATTTTTGTTAGAGCAACATTCAGTCCACTTTTATTTTGAAGTAAGAATTAATTTATCTCTCTCTGTCGTACAGAATGGCCGTTCAGTCAGCAAGCGAGGAGTGAGTTGTCAGTTTGGGCCAGATGTGACGGAGCGCTTCCTGGACCAGAACAAGCTGGACTACATTGTGCGTAGTCATGAGGTCAAAGCTGAGGGCTACGAGGTCACTCACTCAGGGAAGTGCATCACCGTGTTCTCAGCACCCAACTACTGGTACGTCGCCATGCGGGCAGCTTAAGAGTGTTTGAGTCAGCTGTTACTAAGACTGTTCATTTTAACTGTGGTGTGTTTGTATTCTGCCATCCTCCAGTGATCAGATGGGAAACAAAGGAGCTTATATCCACCTCAGGGGATCAGACCTCAAGCCAGAATTTCACCAGTTCACTGCTGTGGTCAGTATCCTGTACTCTAAATCGTTATGTTTGTTAGAATTGTCATCATGTGTCATCACGCCCATTTGGTTGTGGTAAGAATTTACTGAAAAGCTCCATTATATAGCTTTTGATCATAGGATTAGCTCTGTGCACAGTGTTACAGTGACATCTACTGGAGCATCAGGTGTAAACTGGTCCTGTTCAGCCCAACTGTCTCTACCTCTTTATTTATAAGTAGAATTAATAAGTAAAAAGTAAACCAACCAAATGGGATGAAGGCAAAAACGACTAAGATATCTACTAAAAACAAACACAAATTTGACTAGTAGTTGGTAGGGCTGCACAAATAATCAAAATATTATTTAAATTGCAATATGAGTGCAATTTTTTTGGTAAAATGTGTAATAAAACAGCTTTATAATGAAGTACTGTACTTCTGCAGAGATGCTCTGGCCTACAAATGTTGTTGTCCAGATGTAACATAAATATGTTTGTTTGGTATAGACCTCAATAAATGTAAAATCATGATTTTAATAGTTTTCTTTTCAATGAAAATGAAAGTGAAAAAATTGTAATTCCCACTGATTGTAAATTATATCTCATTCGTAATACCTGTCAAAAAACCACAGTAAGATTTTTTTAGCATACTGTGCAGCCCAACTAGTTTGGCAAGTTAACTTTGCATCAGGCTACTGATGATTCATTTGGAAGCCAAACTAGAACAGCTTTTAAAAAACATGTTGTAGCTTGATTTAATATTTGTCTTCCTCTCATTCTTCTTTTCAGCCTCATCCGAATGTCAAACCCATGGCATATGCCAACACGCTAATGCAGTTGGGGATGATGTAGAGGCCACGCAAATCTGTCTGTGACACTGACGACCTCCCATCTGACCTGAACCATCCCAGCCACCTCACTCCCTCCAGTGCTCGGACATACTCTCGTTCATGCTTAGCCTAAGGGATCCCTCTCCCCGACAAACTTCCGCTAGTTGTATGCAGAAAGCACGTGGTGTAGTTCCGATGGGAAGAGATCACTTAACACCAGCCCAGTTCAGAACTGGGTATGTTCTTTCATGTTATCGGTTAAAACTGGAAAAAATCTCCATTCGCATTGTCCTTTTACCTGCTCATATGTTCCATCACTGGGTAAAGAAACCAACTCTTGAGAATTTCAGTCGTAAATATCTGAGATACTCGGCAGATGGGGTCAAATAGCTGGTATGTACCAAAGATCTGTAATGAAGTGATTGTTCGGTTTTTACAAGGAGCATCTTGTGACTGAAACCTAGCATTGTACTGTTGGCCTGTGTACACAGCTTAGAGCATTGTAAACTGGGTAAAGAGCAGCGTGTCTATCAGTGTTTCTCAAACCATCCTACAGTATGTCAATTTTTATTTTTATTTTACCGGAATACAAAAAAATATGAGTACATGTATAATACCAGTCCAAAAAAAAAAAGAAAGATTGATTGTCTCTGGGTACACTCTTAAAGGTGCTGTATTGCCATTAGTGGTGTATTTAGTTGGTTCAGTCATGTAGCTGGTAACATTTATTTTGCACTGCTTCCGGTTGAGGAAGATACTGCTGCTCTCCGTGTTTTCATCCGTTGTTGTGCCACTCACCCGGCAGCTCCCGCACAGTCTCCTCTCCAAACTAGCTTTGGTGTAAGGCAAACACTGATGGCACTCTAGTCTCCAATACATGTTCGATTACTGGTGACTTATTACCCCCCATATGTGGATTTCTTCAGTACACAATGTCCAAAATGCAACCCTGTCTTGAAACGCACAGCTGCATTGTCCAGTGGCCCTCAACTTTTTAGATAAAAGAAAGTACACTGACGTGTATGTATATATACTGTATCATTTAAAGATTCCGTGTAATGTTTGGAGAAAAATATTGAATAAAAAAATCCAGTCCAGTGATTTTAGAAACAAGCTGGTATCTTTATTTATGTGTGTGTGTTTTGTAATTCAGTGTCCTCCTGCGGTCGGGGAGTTTACAGTTTAATGATACAGAGGAGAATTATAACTAATTATATAATAAATAATACATATAATTTAATATATAGATAGATAAAAAGAAGGGCTACTTCCTTTTATATATTTTTTTTAAAGGAGGCAGTCGCATAGATTTGACGTCACGAGTCTCAACAGCTGATCTTTCGTCAGCTAAGCGCCGCGGCTTGACAACACAGCACGAGTTTCACCTTGTTGTGAACCCAGCTGCACACGAAAGCCAAAGAGCCCAGGAAGCAACAACAACAACAAGAAGCCGAGATGCCGAAATATTGCTCGGTCCCAAACTGTAAGAATGACTCCGGATGCGGCAGCGACAGGAAAAGCTTCTACAAGTAAGATGTTTGTTATTAAGTGTTTGTGTTGGGTAGCTGTGGTAGCTGCTCGGATACTGCTGGATCTGAGTTTCGGTGAGTCAGGCAACCGACAACGTGGATTTCTACCGACTGAGATGAATCTGTGTAGTTGTTAAAAGTCTGGATTTTATCAGTTTTCTGCAGTTCTGTGAAGTTTGTGTCTTCTTGTTTTGACCTTTGAGATCTTACTGAGACAGTCGGAGTCCTGATTGAGTCAGGATTTGAGACATCTGTCGTGTAACAAGCAACA
>NW_023340257.1:24058111-24108423 GCF_004916995.1 Morone saxatilis
AAGTTTTCCATTCAAATTAAAAGCAATAATAATAAAAAACTTTTATATTTGTTTAATTTGACCCTTTATTTAACCAGACAAGTCAACTGAGAACAAATTGTCATTTACAATGATGACCTGGCGAAGAGGCAAATCAATACAACCAGTAAAACATACATACAGCTACTGCTTAGAACAATACAGTTAAAGTTAAAACAGCACAACAGAGATCACTGCACTGGGGCAGATAGTTTTAACCAATTAAAAGCATAAAATATTCATAGCTAATATATAGTGAGACCAGTAATGCCAATATAACAGATAATGCATGATGGAAATTACATATGTGCAAGAATAAATAAATGTTTTAAAGAAAATGTTTTAAGAAATAATTTAAAAGATGTCACAGATTCAGCAAGTCTGAGAGTCCCAACTCATAGGGGGTGCAGCAATCCAACAATGTAGGTGGGAGCTAAACTGTAATGTGCTTTCTATTTGATCAGTTAATATAACATTACTCACAGAGACCAGAAGAACCTGTTTACAATATAAAGCAGTAACTGCTTCCATTGTGGTGACGTGTTTGGCACACGGTGTCTTTTCAAATCTTACACAGAAGCTTATAATCATCTCAGTATAAAAGTAATTACACAGGACCACCACTAAATACACCCTCATAAACTACCAGAGGCATTACACTGTACAAAGTTTAATGGCACAAGCTAAAATGAGATGAGTCCACAGAGTCAGTCAGTTACCTGATACTCTCTGATTTCCAGCCTCGGCAGGCAGTTTTCTTTTTTACGTTTTCAGGCTTTGACTTTACTGTCACATCACTGAAACAAGCATTTGCATTTTCCCTGTTATTTGATTTTAAAAGTCCAAGTGTGTAACATTTGAAGAATCTATTGGCAGAAATGGAGTAGGTATTTGTTAATTACATTACATCAATGTATAATCACCTGAATAAAGGAGATGTTAGTTATTTTTTAAATCAACAGGCACCGTGGGTCACCGCGCATGCAGTCTGCCATGCTGAACCGCCGTGTTTCTACAGTAGCTCAGAATGGACAAACCAAACACAGACTACAGATAGGGCCTTTTGGGTATTTTGTGGCCACTGTAATTTCTCCTACTACACACACTCTGCTCTCAATCCAAGGTCATCAAATACACACGAGCTGTGTCCAGTTAGATACGATCTGCAACTTAATCCTACACACTGGTCCTTCTAAACATTTGACAATATTTCACTTGATGGAGCCCAGGTGTAACCAGTGTCGAACATATTGTATTGTAGGTTCCCTCTACAGGACCCGGTCCGGCTGCAGCAGTGGCTGAGCAACATGAGACGTGAGAACTGGACTCCCTCTCGACACCAATATATTTGCCACGAACATTTTGCACCTTCGTGTTTCAAGGTGCGATGGGGCATCCGTTACCTTGAGAGCGATGCTGTGCCCACAGTCTTCCAGGAGGCGGAGGTAAGAATCTTGCACAGTCTTACTCTGGAATGTTTGGGCTGCACAATATTAGCAATTTCTATTTTTGCTGAATGCAGAAATCTTGAAGATGTTGCTGTGCATGAACACGTATTTCCTTTTCAGGGAGTTGGATTCTGTTCTTTAACATTTGTACCATGTTAGTTTCATTTATTCCTCTCAGCAACACAAAAAATGTATTTAGGATAAAACAAATTATTGAAAATATTTGTATTAAATATGTATTTTTTTTTAAGTCTGTTTTTTTTTTTTTTTTTTACACAAACAGACTTATCATCCTTTGGCCAATTCAGATGAGACTTCTGAAGTCAGTAGGAATAATTAATAATTGTAAACACTGTCATGTTTCCTGATAAACACACTTGATTCTTTCCAGAAACGGAAAGCAACAGATCACAGTGAGAAGAAGCCAAAACGGCTTCGAGCTGACAGTAATGAAAGCGGCGCAGTGTCGGATGACAGGCAGGCGGCTGTTGATGCTGTAGAAATGGAAAGCACGTTCCACACGGTGCACCTGTACGAGATCACTGTCGACCCATCGCAGCCGGGAGAAACCAGCCTGGTGGAGGCGACTAATGGAGGATCTGACTGTTCTCTCCAGACAGAGCTGAACCCACCAGCGGACCGATTTGAAACAGGAGGAAATTTCCCTTTAACTTTATTCCAGACAGTAAATGATCTAAGTAACAGTGGCGAGAACACGGAGGTGGTAGTGATGTCTGAATGCCCTGCTGGTGAAGGGCAAGATGAGCTTGTGAATGGAATCACTGCAGCCATTTTAACTCAGGGCCACGGGCTGGTCATGAGTGACTCCACACTTGGCTGTACGGATGAGACTGTGGCCTCTCTCCGTGTTGAAGATGTGACTTGTACCACAGAAGGGTTCTCAGAAGATCACGAAGGCCATGAAACTCAAGTCATTGCCTACTTCGAGACGATACCTAACGTTTTCCCCAGTGAAACCTCCACCCACTTCACCTTCTCCCCGGATACAGTGCTGTCGTCCGCTCTGAGCTCCAAACCCATCACATCCACTCTGCCTATCGTGTCCAAACACGTGCCACCTTCACCCACGTCCCTGGTACTTACTGTGGAAAGACTGGACACAGATGAAGGAGAGGGAGACGACGGCCTATCGGAGGAGGACGGGATTGAACGGCAGGATCACCAGCTGGAGGAGCACTGGTGATTTCTGACTCTCTAACTAACATATTGTCTGTATTTTCACTCAGGGAAAGATTTTTAAAGGAGAATGAGAAAGGCTGAAGGTGCTGATCACAAGGTTTAGAGTTTGCAGTCTTAGATATAACTTCAGTAAAGATGCAACCAACAGCAACATTAGACCATCTAAATTACTACTAAAGAGTACTTTAGTAGTCCTGCTTTCCTGTACTCTCTTTCTGTATTACAGCGTTTCTAATCTCTTTCCATTCTTTACCGGAACAGCTACCATAAGAACAGCTTGAGTAAGGAGCAGCTGGAGGCCATTGTGGCTGAGCTGCAGAAGAAGGTGAAAGTGCTGCAACAGCGACATCGCAGACACCTGGAGAAACTCCTGGGACTGGAGAACACGGTCAGCCAGCTGAGGCAAAGCAACATGCTGAATGAAGAGCGACTACAGCTGCTTGAGAGGGTGAAGAGCTTTAAGTATTTGAATGAAATACATCCAGATTTATTTAAAATTAAAACTCCTAATTGCTATACTCAAGTTTCTTGTTGCTGTAGGTGTATTCTAATATTTAATTCTGAGATTTAACTATTAAACTTACTATGCACCAATCAGCTCAGAGATGACCATGGGAAGTGGTTAAACATTTGTGTAATCAACTATGTGTTTTACATTTGTACTAGTCCTTTTATATATTTTGCTTGTGAAAATGTCAAATGTTTACTTTTGTTGTCTCCTCTCTCTCAGGCTTACATACAGACCAGTGCAGGAGTATCAGATGCTGGTGAGACTGTGACCATCATCTATGAAGAGAACGATGCTGCATACTTGTACACGCCACTGAACAATGCAGAAGAAAAGCTGTGAGGCCCGACTGACTGCGAACGTGCCACCTGTTTGTCTGTCTGCTGCCCACTGTGCCATAAAGAGACAGGGCTAATACTGTTGAAAACAAAATGCTACCTAATTTTTATTTTTTTGTCTTTTCAGTTTCAGATCTGTCTATAATATGTGGCCGTGTGTTTGTTGTTAGATCTACTGTGGGCTTTGCACAAATATGGATGAATAAATTGGGACAATATTGAATGTGTTTTTTATGGGTTTCCCCCTCTACCCCTCCCTCCCTTCAACCACTTCTTTTTGTTTGACTTATAAAGTATTTTTGTAAGTGATAATGTACATGTCAAATAAAAAAAATAACTTCCAAATAACTTTTTTTGGTTTGTTCATCTCTACAGTCATTTCAGCTATTACATTAAACCAAAACCAATTAATTACAGTCACAGAGCGTTTGATTTAATCATTGCTGACAGTTTGACATTTTCTTTTTCAGTAGCCACAACAAAGGAAATGAGTCAGTGGTCACACCCTGTTTAGTGGCGGTAAATACATCACCAGTTGCAGGTTTGGTTCATCAAGTTCAAAGTATTTCCAAGTAACACTCTGCATGTTGCTTCACAGTGACTTGATTTTCTGTTTGCTGAAGGGTTGTGTCAAACAATTCAGTGTTCAGTGCATTCATGTTGGTACAATAGGCTTTCTCCACCTATAGATAATTGAAATGTGAAAGAACACAGTTCAAGTTGTACAGTACTTGTAAATATTTTTCTTCATAGTAAAAGTTTTGTTCAGGAAATCTAATAAATCTAAAATAGAAACAGAAAAAGCCCCATAGTTGTACAGGCAGGAAGGTGATACTAATCAAATCTCAGGTTTTGAAGTTATTTTGATAACTTATTTAAGTCAGTGTTCAAGATTAGATTTTACTTCACTCAGTAAACCTGCTTCTTGGCTTGACAGTGGGTGCTATTCTGATGATGGTGTGCTCTCCTTCTCCCTTTCCACTAGATGGCAGGAGAGAAAATAAGAAGATTTTATACAAATAAAAAAGCACATTTAAGAAAAGACCTCCTTTCTTGAAAGTTGTACTGGCTGTTTCAAGGTATCTCCCTGAAAATCAATAGGAAAAGAGGCTATTAGGTCAATCATCTTTAGGATGTGTGAACGGACTAAGTCAGGAGGCAACAGTTTAAGTAAAGAGAAGCTTCTTCTGTCAATGTAGATGTAGATTAACATTACCATTTGCCTCTCGTAACTAAAATAGGGATTTAATACTGGTGGAATCCATTAAGATTCATTAGGTTTTGAATGGTTTGTGTAACTCATCTCTGGAATAAGACTGTTTGACAGTGATTGTTGTTGTCGTATGAGGACTAGGTTTTTACAGACTACACAAATTCACAAAAGTCATTAGTTATTAAAAAGATGAAGATGAAATTCAGTCAAAAACAGCTACAACAGAAAACGAATATCTAAAAGTGTACTGTGGGAAGTGGAATAAGATGAATGTTTCCCGTGGGCGGATATGACTAACAGTGGATATGCAGGTACCTTAGATGAGAGAATGGAGATTACCACTGTGATGTTATCCACTTTATAGTAATTTCTTTAAATTAAATTATGAATGGCACATTTCCATCTTTTGACACAAAACAATTTAAGAGGTAGAAAAAGAAATAAACCCATATTGAATATCCATGGGAATAAAATGAGAGGAAGAGTCGTGTCGGCTTCTGATTTACACTGAAGGACATGAGCCTTTGAGTTCAAATGATCCTCAAACGGAAAGTTTTTCATTCTTTCCCTTTGACAGAGGGGTCAGAGATCAGGGTCAGCTACACCAGGAAATGCTTGATAGTCACTCGATGAAATACTCAATACCCTGATCCTCCAGCTGATGGACTGTCTCCACACATGTCTTGTATGATCTCATCAACGTCTGGCACAGAAGAAAATGTGAATCCATTCATCTATTTCTTAAACCACTTCAACAATACAAGACTGTCTTTAAATCTAAATAAAATGTTTTCTGAATAATCATAACACAATCATAACAATGGATGATACACCGCAAATCCCCGGTCAGTTAGTCTAATTGTCTTGAACGCATGTTCACTGATATTTCCTTGTTTTGCTGCAAGACACTGGATTTTCAGCAGTAGCTTTCACAAAACTTCTCCTCATTTCCTCCTCCTCCTCCACCATCCTGTCTATGAGCAGAGATACAGCAGTAGGTCATCAGCTGTCTGGCTCCCAGCTGGTCCTGGTGGTGGGTGCAGGGCTGAGGAAGGGGGAGCTGATTGTGAAGAAGAGCAGAGGGGTGGGGTAGGGTGGAGAGACGGCTGTCTTCTTGGCGATGGATGAGCGGCAGACAGGTAGACAGAGGGTGGCACTGGCTAGATGGTGGCATGCTTCCACAAACCTGCACAATGATTTATACATGACTATTTAGTTTTTTTTGTCCAAGTGTAAAAAACACAAGTAACCTCGTCTCTACTCCCCTATGTTCACTTATTTATCAAAGTTACATCTATTTAAACTTTAATTACTTTAATTACTTACTTTAATCGCAAATTCTATATAATTTTTTTTTTTTTAAGTTTGACCCTATCCAACACTAATATATGTTGAATCACTAAAGCAGCACCTACCTACAAGCTACAGAAATAATAACATAATAACACAACATAAATCACTTGCACCCATCGTGTAAAGCTACAGGAAAAAGGCTTGCACATACATTTGAGTAAAGATCATCAGAGGTTAAGTGTGTTTGAAGCACACATTTGTAATATAAGCATAGTTTTAATGTTTAAAGTCTGTTTAACTTGGATACACAAGGCCTCTAACAAACAGTTTGTATATATTTACAACATGTACAAACTATGACAGGCTGCAGCATCGGTGCTCACCTGTGCCGTGTTGCTGCCAGTGTTTCTCAGGTCATCCAGGTCAGTCATCCCCAGCTTCCACCTCTGCCACTTCTTCTTTACCTCTGCCTGCACCTGCAAGAAAAGGATGAGTTACAGTGAGAGAAGGCAGAGAGAAGAGAGTAGCATTATAATTAGTAAATGTATCAACAGGGGATCCATGAGAACTTAAACACGTGTAGGAAGAGGTTAGACATGATTACAACACTGTTTTTTATTTTCTAAATGTGAATAACCAGTAACATAAAACATCTCAGTTAATGGTGAAATGAGTCCATAAGTTCATCAGAAGATGTACATATCTCAAGGCAAAAGGTCTCTTTAAAGTGCAAACATGTTAGAGCATCAAGACGCCTTTAAACTAAGAGAAATGTGCGATGAGTTGATAAAAAAATACAAAACATTTTCTGTAGTTGTGTCACTTCTGTAGAACACATTTCTAAGTTCCATCAAATCTTAAAATTCATTCTTCAACTTTAATCTCATTTATCTGTTTCTCCATAAGGTCTCAGTTAAATCACCAATGATTAATGATTATATTGAGGTCTCAGCTTGGATTTACTATATCAGTGCTACATCTGACATCTACACTTAACTGGCAAATTTCAGATTTGTTGGTCTTAAATCCTATAAATAATACACAGATTTTAATGCCATTTTCCTAATGGCTACACTTGGTAGCTTTCAAGTGTTATTATTGCTCACATACTGTAGCATTGGGAGAATCATTATCCATGTCCTAGACACACACTCCTACAATTTATCTGGTGGACTGTGAGACCATGAGAGGCACCAAAAGTCCCTCATTTACTTCTGTTGTTTCACAGGTATTTTATGTCAAGCCTCTGTGCTCCTGCTGCACAGTGCCTGCATGTTTACACTCACTTAGTGCACACACACAGACACACGCATAGACATACCACTTACCTCCTTGTTGACGAAACAGTAGAGGATGGCTACAAGTAAACCCTGTGAAGAGGGGAAATGACTCAAATAAAGCCTACAAATACCATGAAATGTGGTTTGTGATGTTGCTTTTATCCAGAAAAAGAATTCTGGGTACAGATATCTTTAGCCCGGATGGGTATACAATGTCCTGACTGTACCTGGAAAGAGTTGAGGAAGAGCTGGAAAAAGAGATTTATGTTACGGAGAACGCCATCCACGTGCTCCTCTGTCAACACTGCAAAGACCACTTCATGGATCCCCAGTAGAGGGATCAGGGTCAAGGTGGATTTAGCCAGTCTGGAGAGAAAGACACAAAACAGAACACTACTATAGAAATAAGAAATACATCAAAACAGTGATGGAGGGTTGGAGGGTTGCCTTTAGATCTGGTATCTATTCAGTGTTTTGGTCAAAGACACTTCAGCCGTGTAGAAGCTCTGCTTTGTTAAGGACAATCCCACTACACAAACCCAGCTGCCCACAAGCTCTGACCAGGGATGAACTAGAAAAGTAAGTGCTTTACTTTCCTCCAACAGAGCATTGTGGGAGATAGTAGCATAATAAATCTGTCCATTTGTGTTGTGTGTATTTTGTTATAAATCACCTTTAATTACATTTTATTACTCACTTAATTGTTGTTGGTTTGTTGTAACAATATTTGTGTGTGTCTTCTGATAGTTGCTGGCTTTATATGTTTAGTGTATATTTTACATATTCATGTTTAAATGTACTGCATTTCTTGTGTTGTCTTTATAATAGCTGTAGGTGAGCTTCCCTTGAAGGGACAGTGAAGTAGAGTTAAGTAATGTAGCCCAGATTTTCCCTGGCACAAAATGCCATACAAACTGAAATAATTTAACCATTAGCATAATTACTTTCTTGCCCACTAAAAATACCATTTTCCTTGATGGGGTGATGTGTTTGTAGGGGAGTTGAATATAACTTTACAACACTCATGTCTAGGGGTCTTACCTGAATTTGTAGTCGGTGTATCTCATCTGATGGGCTTTCAGTTTGGATACAAGAATATGGATGATGCGGATAAAGATGAAGAAGTTTATCTGAAGAGATAAAATACGGAAAATGACCATGAGCATTGTTAAGTGAAAGTCTACAACTTATAATGGTGATGTATAAACAGTCCAGGCTGGAAACTACTATGAGTGAATTTTAATCACTGACTGATGAAGTCTAATGTAACCACATTTCCTTTCGTGTGTGTGTGTTGTTTGTGTGTATGAATGTGTGTGTGTTCACAGTTAAATGATTTGAATGACACAAGAAGAGCAGCAGGTCGTGTACATGTACTGTACATGTGTGGTATCTGCACCATGACAGCTAGCAACCCCCAACAATTCCTGAAGACTGCGAGCAGGCATGATGTGAGAAAGGAAGTCAACATGATGATAAACATCACATAGGGACACAATGTACAGATCACATGTACAGCAGCCAACCTGGAGCTCACGTGTTTCTGTTCTGTGTTGTCTCCATTGATATCGATTGGAGAGTTTAATAGACTCTGGAACATCCTGGAACTGCCATTTACATTGAGTGTTTCTATTTCTATGTGAATGCCTGTGTGTACATTACCAGAATGGCGAGCAGGATGGGAGTACGGATTATGGACCAATACACCTTGTTCCCATTTATCTCCCAACACCTATAAGCACAAACACACCGAAAAGTAAGCAATGATACACAATAAGGTATCCTGAAAAACAAATATACTGGATGAAATGAAGGAGGAAAAGACACATATGAAGTGATTTATTATTTTATTTTTGAGTGAAATAATAAATAAAAGTGACTCACCTTGTGTTTTCAAACATGTAACGTACAATAATCCAAGGAACCACAAATAATACTGGGGTGCCTGACACAAAACAGACATACATATGTAAGTACAGAGAAAGTTCACAATACAGCAATACACCAATTTAATCAATTTATGTATATTTATATATAATTTATACATGCTGATTCATGATTTTTTTTTTTGTTTCTTTCTATTTCAGCTGTGTTGTGTGTGACTATTTCTATATTCTGTATGATTTAGTGTGTGTGTGTGTGTGTGTGTGTGTGTTTGTGTGTGTGTGTGTTTGTGTGTGTGTGTACCCCAGCCTATAAGGAGGTATCCACAGAAGTAGCGGGTATCAGAGAATACCACCAGCAGGTTGTGTAGGTACAGGCCTTCCACCAACAGCCAGTAGTAGTTGGCTCCCACACAGTACTGCATCAGCACCTGAGCCACTTGGCAGCCAGACAATGCCTAATGTTTGTGTGTGTGTGTGTGTGTGTGTGTGTTTGTGTAGAGGAAGACATAATAAGGTTGTAAGAGGTTAGAAGTAACACACTTTTTGTGTGTTAGTGCTCTGCTTGAGATCAACCATTTGTAAAATCTTAGTAAAGTTTCTGTGACTTTACCAGGTCAAAACTAACTAAATTTCAAGTCAAGCCTTTAGGAAGGGAAATTGGGTCAAGCCTGAGTTTCTTTTTGATCTGTCTGACTTCAATTCACAGTTTTGATATTAACTATGACTTTCTGAATTAGTGTCAGTATAATTATTTGACAAACTTGGAATGTAAAGTTAGCTAGAATCTTAATAATCATTTATTAATTATCAGCTGACTTGCACAACTGATGATTTCTCTCTCTTTGTTCTGTGTGCGTGTGTCCCAACCTGATTACTGAATACTTTAGAGAGAACCCCTCCGAACTCAGGAGTGTCTCTGTTCAGAAGAGCATCTCTGGTCAGGATTGAAACAGCTCGCAGAATGAACGATGCAAACAGGTTGCTGTGGATGTAGTTTCTGGTACAGTGCAACTTCCTGCAGATATCACATATGCCACAGTTATGTTAAGCATATCAGAAGAATGTTTTAAATATGTGACATACAGTGGGTGAAATTTCAACAATCAATTTCTTTTATTTGATTATGGGGGTCAGTGAAAAATAGTAGGTAGTAGATTAAAAATCATTAATAAATTTACAACATATAAACAGAGTACAACTAAAGAATAAAATAAATAGGCAAAATAATTAGAGAATCCCAATGCAGAAAACACACTGTAGAGGTGTGGGCTCACCTGAAGAAGAGCAGAATAGTCAGAGCCAGAGAAAGACTGGCCAGACTAACACAGTAACCCACTGTGTACATGACTCTGAAGTGGGCTAAGATCATCATCTGTTTCTTCTGGGCAAAATGCAACCAAAATGCAAGAGTGGGTTATATTGTAATGTTAAGTTGATTTTGTTTTACGTTAGTAAAAATAGTTTGTGTGTGTGTGTGTGTGTGTGTGTGTCTGTATACCAGATCTGTGGTGTTAACGTTACACTGAGAATGGTCCCTCCAGGTGCGGCTGGAGTTACTGGTGGTCCACTGACCATTAGGACCACACTCCCGCAACACAAAGCCATTACGCACTACACAAACACACAGCAGAGGCTGAAACACACATCCTTGGTCACATTCAATAGTGCACACAAGAGTGAGATTAATGTGTGTGTATGTGTGTGTGTGGGTGCATTCCTACCTTGGTTGTACCAGGGCAGGTGCCAGGGGCATGGCACCTTGACTGTAGAGTTTGGTTTTCCATCCGACCAGCAAGCGTACATGTCAAACATACGACCACAAAACACTCCTAAAGAGAGGAGAGGGATGGGCAAAGTGTGGTACATTTCATGTGTGTTTGTCTTTTTAAGCAAATATTCTCATTCCAGTGTACAAACAGAGATGACACAGGGGATCTTACATGTCTGTCAGAAATTACAGATCATATGTACACATTCATTATACATTAGAGACAATATGTGTAATCATGTAATCAGAGTTTTAAAATGTAGTATAAGTGTTGTGTGGATGTGTATTATATGGAGTGGGTGTGGGTGATTGAGCACCATGTTATTTTCATTTATTAAAAAAATAGTATACACACTATATAACAATGGATTATATATAGCGCCTTTCTAATCTTCCAGCCACACTACATGTCACATTCACCCACACAAACACATTGATACACTGATGGCAGAAACCGCAATGCAAGGTGCCAACAGCTCATCAGACACTCACACACACTCACAATGCATTGAGAGCAATATGGGGTTCAGTATTTTGCCCAAAGACACTTTGATATGCCGAGGAAGAAGCCAGGGATTGAACCGCCAACCTTCTGATCAATGATTCATCCACCTCCTGAACCACAGCCTCCCCCACGTGCATGTTTGTGTGTGTTACCTTTGGGTGTGGGTTCTGTACTCATCCGGAGCAGACATTCATTCCTGTAGCGTTTCCATTCCTCCACCGTATCTTCCAATGTCCTCCCCGACACACACTGCACACACACACGCAAACAAACTTTAAGTTAATACCAGTCAACACTTTATTTGGATTTATTAGGAATTAACACTTTGATTATGTTTGTTTTGTCTGTGGTGTCAGTAAAATGTCACTCTAGACACATACCAGAGTCCTGTGGAGGAGGAAGATGATAAGGAATGTGTCAGAGGCCTTCATCACTCAGAGGTGTGCCAGGGTGGCTGCCGGGAGATCATCTCAGAGCTTTGGAAGACACCAAAGGGTCACTAAGAGGTCATCAGGAGGTAGAGAAAATTCATTAGTCCCTCTTCCACTCCTTACCATAACACCAGGTAATACAGATAACAGTTTGAGCCAAGTTAAGATTTTAAAATCAGCCATTTAATATTTAGTTTACGTCCCAAAAAGGTGGTGTTGAGAAAGTACATAAGGAATACATAAAACCACAGCTGATAATTAAATTTCTCGCTCAATACAAACTGCTGGATTGAATTCTGGGCTAGGAAGCTTATGGCTGTAAATGTAATTGATAAGGAATTAAAACAACACATTTGTTCACTGCAAAAACAGTCTCACAAGTAATCTTAGCAAACAGAGTCAATTATCAGAGATAATTATATAATCATTTGATTAACTCAAAATTACTTAAACTGTCCTTATATGATTGTTGGATATAAGTGCTTTTTAGTGCTTGTAGTATGAAAAACTGGAATAAGGCAATCTCTGCCAAAAACAGACCCAATGAGATCATACTTCATTATTCAACTGTATCATTAATAAATACAGATACCAATCAAAATAATTGTAGGTCTGGAACCTTGGGATTAGGAAATGTGTGTGGAGGATTGTCTATCTGTATCTCAATCTGTAGATATTTGCTGAGTTTCGTGAATATGCAACATCACTTGTAACTGTGTTTTACACTTTAAGGTTGCAGTTCATGACATTGCATCTGAAAAGACTTCCTCTCTGTGTATCTTGTGAGTCTGATTAGTCTGTGAACTGCATAGCCCTCAAAGCATATAGAGGGAGGAACATGAAAGACTGCAGAGTAATCCTGTCTCTAATCCTGTCAGTACTGGTGGGTCGCTAATGTAACTGACCAGGAAGTTTGTGGGCTGGCATGTGACAAGCAAAGCCTGCAGTGGCGTGAGGAAGGAGAGGATGGAGCACCAGAGAATAAGAAAATTAGAAAGGAAAACGACTTCATTACTTAAAGAGGATTCACAAGATAAAAGAGTGTGAGATGTAAGATATTAACAGATCAATCATGGATTAATCTTAATCATAGCAAGCCTTAAACCATGAGTCACTGAGTCATGTAAAAAAGGTGTTACCAGTGAGTGGTACATTTCATGTCGTATGTCAGCAAATCTTCTCATTCCAGTGTACAAACTGAGACGACACAGGGGATCTTACATTTCTATCAGACATTACAGATCATATTTTGACAACTTGGAGCAGTGATGCGTCTCATAACTGTACTGAAAACTTCTCACTAACTTTGAACATTGTTATAGCCAGTTTAGAAATGAACTGTAGGTCCTAACTTGACTTAAATTCTTAAGGGAAAACATTGGTCCCGATTATTATTTTGTAATCAGTTGTCATAGATTCAGAGCTTACCTCTCTGTAAGCATTTCATCAGTGTTTTCACATGTTCAAAAATGTTAAGAGAAAAATCTCAACGTAAAGTTTGATTTTTAATATTTTTTATAAAAATAAAACTGTATATGAAGATTTTATACTGCATGCAAATACCTTATTTCTGAAAAAAGATAAAAATACCTTCTTTTTTTAACAAAAATAAATGCAGCTATTTAATTTAAATAGCAGTAATCATTACTACAGTTTCACACAGCCTGGGTCTGGGTTTATTTATGAATGTATCATCTAATTATCTGGTGTGAAATGTTTTGAATAAGTGCACATTAAGAATCAGGCAATTTGTAAGACAGTGTGAAATCACTCCACCTCTGTCTTTTTGTTGATTGAGACTTAAAAACCTTACAGAGCTCAGTGTAAAGTTTGCCATTCGTAGCAATAGGTTGACTGAGACAGGCAGAAAAGGGAGAGGGGTGCAGAGCGGTTAATGAGTAGTGAGAAGAGAGGCTGGTCTGCCAGCTGGCAGATAAGAACAGTACAGTGAACCACATTACAGTGTATTCTGCAGTTCTGCCTAGAGCACTATGTATGGTACCAGGAACACAAACTAATATAGAAATAAGGATTTCACGAAGAAGGCAGATGCAATAAACTAATGTGTGATTCAAAGCCACAATATTTTATTCAAAGTTCCACATGAATTTCCTTTTCTCTCCTTGGATGAGTACTTATAAAACTACTTTTAAAAGTAGTAATGCTTTTATTTGAGTTTCTCCCATGTGTGAGTAGTAATTCAGTACTCTATACTGGCATGGACAGCCAAGAATCTAATATTAATACAGAGCATGAGAACTGATTCTGCAAGTCAATAATAGTGTCTAACATGACCCAATAAAATATTTTTAAGTTATCAAAAGAGAAGCATGTGACAGTATTATTCAGGTTCAATATTTCTGCACTGACATGTATATTATTATTATGCGAAAAAGTTAATTATATATGCAGTGCTAACTCATAAAAGAGACATGGTGGAAGAGAGAGAGAAGTCCTAAAATGTCTATTAAGATTATATATTATATTCTATAATCCATGAGGAAGAGCAGCAGCAGCAGATTGGATTTTCTCTGCACTACATCCATGACTTTGTCGCTGAAGTGGTTTGCAGTTGATGCAAAATGTTTCTGAAACTCAACTCTGAACATACTGCTGTCTTCTTGGAGACTCGTGGAGATAATCAGCCCTTTCTACAGAATGAGCTTCTACCCATGTTTAACAAGGTCAAAACTATTTCCTTCTAAATGAGACAACTCCCACTACAGCAGCCATCAATGTAAAAATAAGAAGGGAGGGGATGTGTGTCACAGGAGGAGAAAGGAAATAGTGCTTGTTGAAGGACAGCACAATTTTCCCTTGTCGGATGATAAACTGATCAAAAATGATTCACTTGACTGACAGAGTGAACAACATGGGTGATATTTTAGAAACCAGTGAACACAGACAAGATTTCACAGCCAGACTGTGGTGACAAGGAAAATCCTTTGTGTGGCCTGTTAGTTAAACACGTATCCATGCCTTGGTCAAATAGGCCTATCTATAAAGTGTTACACGTCCAGCAGCAACAACTGTAGTTTGAAATAAAGACAATAGCAACCGGGGAGCAGCAATAGCCACCACGGCTTAAGAGAAGGGCACCAGCTATAGAAACCTAACAAACCTTAAATCAAAAGGAAAGATTATCACAGAGATGCTCCCAGTGTTTGAATCACAAACAACAAAATGATCGGAAATCAGGGAGAGCCACATCCCCACACCCACAGCGTTGAGAACATTTCCTTTCTACGCCAACGTCTGAATGGAAATCCTACAAGCTTTTGTGTCACGACTCCGATCGTGCCTCCAGCTGTTCCTTGTGTTTCCCGTGTTTTCCCTGTTCCTCACCTCTGTCTCCTGTTTCCCTGTTTGTCTGTGTGTAAAAGTTGAAGGGACATGTATGCACAAAACAGAACAGAACAGGTGGCACACCCACAACAAATACACACTGGAAAGTGTTTCTGACAGGAGTCTGTTTAGCCTCTTGCCATCTTGTATGACTGCATACGGACAGCTGGAGCTGTGGTGGTTCACCTTACTAACAGGCTCACGGCACAGCTGGGCCTGGCTGTGGCATGCATACACAAATATATAGACAAACAGTACACACACACACACATTTAGCCCAATTAGTCTGGATGAACTTGCAGCCAACATGAAGTTTATGTAACAATACTTGCAGGATGGTTGTGTGTGTGTGTGTGTGTGTTGTAACCAGCTTTCCCAAAAACCTAAGCCATGCCTGTGTTTCACCACACCACAGAGCTGAATGTGATAATTCACAACACTAGTATAGCTCAGTAATTAGCACCCCCTTTCTACTGATGCTGTGGTATTTATTTCTTGTTTGTTTTTCACTCTTTCTCTTTCTGCTTTCTTCTTTTCTTTCTCGAAGTATACACTACAGTTTCCCTTGGGTGAAACTACAACAGCCTCTTTCAATAAGTGTAACAAATATATGTTTTACATTATTATCTATATAAAAATAAAAAATAAAAAAAGGCAAATGTAGTGATGGATGGAAAAGTAATGGTGATGGTGACATACCATTATTTTTTTAATTGATGATTAAAATTGTCATTAAGTGTTTTTTTCTTCTAATTCCTCATCCCTCCACTTGGAAGTGAGAGATTCACGGTTCAGTGTATTACTCAGTCTCAACTGTGAGTCCACCATCACACTGAAAGAGAAGTTTAAAGGGTAGGTTGTTAAATCATTATCCTAAATTATCCTAAAAAATAACCCGTGTTGTCAGTAGAGGTTTTGTTTACTTGTTTACATTTGTTTGCGTCTTTTGTCACTTCCATGCAATCTGCCGGTCAATTACCATGCTTACATAATCCGCACCGACCACCTTTATCATGCTATAACAAACAATTACAATGAACGATTCCCAATTAATTCCGAAAAAAAAAAAATACCAAACACTGCAAAAGTCTGTACAATGATGAGTTAAACAAAACACAAGGCAAAGGCCGAGTGATGAGAACTTAACATGAAAGAAGAAACGTGGATCTCACCTCAATGTCATATTTTCAAAGTCTGCAGCCAACCCCAGCTGTGCAGGACGGGAAATAGACACGTCCGCGTCTCTCAACTGTTGTACCGAAGGAAATCACATAATGCGATCACTGAACTCTCTCTCTGTATCTCTCTCTCTCTCTCTCTCTCTCCCTCTCTCTCCCATCTCTCTCTCTTCCAATTTAATTGGCTTTATTGGCAGGACGTTTTAAATCAAACATGTTGAGCAAAAGCAAAAAGTCTCGTATAGAATATAAATACTACTTATACAACACAATGAAATAAATACTAAAAAACAAATAAATAAACAAATATTTATTTTAGTATGGAGTATGCTGAATGAACCTTAATGTATGGCTGCAGAAGTAGCAGCACTTATCCTAAATGAGTGGGCTAAGTACTGCTGAGGCCAAAGATCACATCTAAGAAGCATTTGCCTGAGGTTATGAATAAACCAGGATTTAGACCTGGGATATTTATTGCATGTTAGAAAAGAAAGGAAACAGAGGGCCAGTTGCTTTCCAGAGCTTTGAGAACTCCAACATAATAACATGATAATAACTGATCATGACCCTTTGTTTAGAAGGCTTAGGAAATAAACTGTGACATGAAAAATGAATCATTTTCTGGATTAAATTAATTTGATTCCACTCAGAAAGTGCGTACAGGTGGTGAATATAGACCATCACGAAGAACTGTGACTTAAAAATGTTCTGAGTCACAATGACCTTTTAACTCTACATTCAAGAACTGACCAGAAACCAGCTAAATCCCACAGATTCAGCATTGATACACTGACAAGGATTTACTCTTACAGATTGAATATATTCTGTTTAATGTGCAGTTATTCATTTTGACTTAGACTTTACAATATGTGTCTGATGTGTAACAAACAATAAACTGAACTTATTTCTATTGTTCTGTTGTTTATGACTTTGTTTTATGTTTGTCTGTTTTTTAAATGAATCAGATTATTGCCATGTCAGTGCTATCTATCAGCTAATTTGTGAGGAATGAGAACCTGTTTGGTGCATTGTTGTGTGTAAAATCAAGTTACATCTACAGTAGTTGTATGTTGTTACAAGCCTCATCACTTCCGTAGCAACATCTTCACACCAGAAAACAGATTAAAAAATAAACTTTCTCTGAACGACTATCTTTGACAACTTCAGGATAAACATGCGTCAGTCACACCCTGTTCCTGTCAAAACACTCCAACCAGAGCTGAAGATGAGATGTTCAAGTGTTTTTATATGAAGTGGACTCTAAGGGTGTGTCCCAGTTCCATAGACCAATGTACAGTGTGGACACAGTGTCTCTTAATTAACATTATCAGTACTCACTACTATTATTATTATACTTCTGTTGGTCACATACTGTAGCATACATTTTCTTCTACTCTACTCTTATAATATTTCTATTTGATATGTATATACCTATATATACCTTTCTATGTTCTATTCTATATATATTGTGTAAGATATTGTAATATAATTATTCTTTTTATTTATATTCTTTAATGTTGTGTGAGCACCTTGGGCAACTGTGACGAACTAATTTCCTCCCAACGGATCAATAAAATGTTTCTGATTCTGATACACACTATAGAAGTATGGAATAATTGGGTGTGAATGCTGGCTTTCCTAATTAAAATATTGAATGTAATGTTCAAAATTCACATTTAATGTAAAATGTTTCACATCTTCCAATGAGTTTCATTCAACTTTTAAATCCCAATCATATCAATTAGACCCTTCATCACCTTTTCCAACATCCAGTTGTGACCTTTCATTTAACTTTTTTTTATTTTTGTCCTGAGAGTTGCTTTTATGATGTAATGAGCTCAAGACATTTATACAAAAGTGCTACTTTAATTTGTTGAGTTTTACCAGCAAACAATAACACTTTCATTTCCATTTGGTTGGGGGACAATATTGTCCATTGTCATCAAATCACAAGTATTTTAAATTATGCATAGTTTAGTTTTTTCAGTGTTGGATAACATTTGTATAAAGCTTGTGTGCAGGAGTTGCCCAATAAGAGGTGTGGCTGATAGTGTTAATAATGGCTGCATTTAAGTGCTCCTGCCTGACCCTTGCATTTTGCACACTTCCTAACAAATACACCTAAATTAATGCTATTGGTTACACATTTGCTTTTCATGTCAAAAGTCGGCTGTAAAAAAGGGTTTATTGAGACACACAAGCAACTGCCAGTGTGGCTGCCATTCTTCAACTCATCCGTTACCACATTTATCCTACAACACCTCATATTGCACTGCTCAATCTTTTCATAACTGTTTGTTCCTTCAGTGATAGATTTCATCTGTATGTTATAACAGTCTAGAGCAAATTTGGGAATAAGTGAGAAAGATATGGAAAGGATGAGTTTATGTGTGTGTTAACTCTTCCCTTAGGGCAGTTTGTAGTGTGTTGTACCAAGAATCCTGTGTTTCGTTTAGGGGACTTTTACGTCTTATAATGACAGTGATTAATTATTGTCATTAGATATCACTCATACACAACCTGAGGCCATTCATTTTAATTAGAAGGAGGCATAGGATGCTTCCTATCCTAAACAAAATGATTATTGGTGAGCAATTACCCCCTGTAGTGGAAGGAAGGAACATCACACTAAGTCCCTACGCAAACAAATAAATGTGACAAATACTTCATCACCTCGAAATCAACACACAGTCCCATCCAATCTTCTTCAAATCATTATTTCTTCCCTGATATTGGCCACCAGACAATAGAGAAATATGATCTGAAAACGACTGTTATTTAAAAACATAATATAGTCATTTTAAATAAAATAGCCTTAGTTGGTATTTTAAACGATTCTCCCTTTAACTTAGATATATTCAGAAATCAAACTTATGATAACTTACAGCTTTAAAGATACATTTTTAAAATATAAAACATACATATACTCATGTTTTAAATCAAGCAATAATTCAAAAATAGGGAAATATATGCTCCTACATTAACTTAAAAGTAATTAATGAGGCAGTGAGGCAAAAATGTGAGTGAAGATGAGGAAAGAGAGCTGCAATTGGTTTCGCTGGTGATGCATGACAGAGATACAGAGGTGTGCCTAATGAAAAGGGATTATAGGTGGGTATAGAAACTGAACCTGAAACAACAGGGAGGTGCTGGTAGCAAGAGAAGGCTCCTATGTTTAAAGATTTTAGTTGTTGCTACAGCTATAGCTACACAGGTATATTGAATAATTTGTATCAAATCAAGCAAATCAAGTGTGCTGATCACAGAACCGATGAAGTCCCTGTGCTACAGTTTATATGAATTTCAGTTTATATGAGGGCTTTGAATAATTTCCCATATTTCTGTATGACATCCTCTCTTCTCCACACACACACACACACACACACACACACACACACACCATCATGTCATTAAACTTTGTATCGAGATATGAAAGTGATGAAAGAAAATGACAAAAGAAGATGGTGGGATTTTAATGCTCCTTCATTAGTCGTGTGTTTATCTTTTTTTTACATTCTTGCACTCTAGGGGGGTTGGGTTCTCTGGGATGCCCAAGCAATGAAGACTAAATAGCCCTTTTATGGTGAAAGAAATCCCATTATAAAAAGGTATGAATAACATGTCCTAAAGTTATTTTTTTGTCAATCAAATAATTATGATGTTCTTTGAATAAGTAGCTTATTAATTATTAATTGTTGCTGACTACCTTAACCATAACTCTGTTACAGGCTTATGACACATACTGGGGCATATTTTTAAATAAGGTGAATTGTTTAAGTTTGTATCATTGAATAAATAATGAATAAATGTTGGTTTAATGGCCTCATCAACATTAAAAAAATATTATCATTTTAGAACAATATCTTCTCCCATACTATACTTTCATATTAGGACATTGTGGCTTGTTTGATAGGACTTTTAACTTTGCAATGTGCTTGTTGAAAAGACACTGATGTGTTGTCACCACAGCAAGATGCACAACACATGTGGTGTCCTATAACTCTTCAAACAACATCAGGTCACTTTATATGTGTCACATTATCTTATATCTTTGTCATCAAACCAAATCTATAGCCAGCGAAACAATGATCCTTTTTAAAACTTATTTCAGTTCACTCAGAAGCAGGAGAGGCAGATTTATTCTTTTCCATAATTTGCAATGAATGATTCTTGGCACAAATGTGCTGCTCTTAATGAAAAAATGGCTCCTGAAATATTATGTCAGTATGCATTTACATCACCACAGAGGCCACTTTTCTCCAAATGAACAGGAAGTACTACCACAGTCATTAGAACATGTTTGTAAATATAATTATAAAAGTTATCACTTTACTCTGATTATTGTTTGGGGGTTTATGATGATTTGATTGGATTTTTCCAAAGTCACTGTTACACAGATCTAACTGTAATCTACAGTAAGCACACTGGTATTCTTAGTCTCCCTAAAGTAGTAGTTAAGTAAAAGCTGTAAGATTTGTAAAATACTTCATTGTGTAATGTCCACAGTGTGCAGTAGATTACAGTTTGTTAAATCCCACATTGAAATGTAAGTACATTTTCATGTTTTGAGTCATAGTGCATGGAATGAAAGTACAAGACATTAAAAAGACATGTTCTATTGTGTGTTTTTGCCATAATCCTGGAGTTCCATAATGCTGTGCATAAACTCTTCAAAAACCATATCAACAGTCCAGATCTTTTTTTGTCTAGTACACATTATTGATTATATAATGATAGATTTTCTCCATCCAAATTTTTGTTTAAAAAAAGGTTCTGGAAGTTTAGTCATCAGTTATTTACCCAGGAATAGCAGCATATACCACATAATCTAAAACAGCTAATGTAGTATTATCGCTCCCCTTTACACTCTCTTCCAGCCACTTGAGGGCAGCAGAGTATTCTTCTCTGATTGTTTCATTCAAAACAGTCTCACAGTGCCATATTGTGACAGATTCCTTTTATCCCACTCCGCTCTTTTGTTGCAATAATTTTAGAAATTAGGAGGAATATTATATTTGTTTACTAATTTTTCTCCTCAAAATTGGAATTTGTTTTATTATGATTATGATTATTGTTTAAATGTTTTATTCTCTAACACAGGTGGATAACGAATAATTAGTTTCAAAACAACAGAGGATCAGACACATTAAGACATAGATAAAATGCATAAACTAAAGACTATTGTGGGTTATTTTGTGAGTTTACTTGTCATACCGGGGTTGTGAAGATCTGAGTGAGTGAGGTGGTGCAGCTCTGGATGAACTGCAGGAAAGGAGACCAGAAATGATCAGATTGATTTGGGGTTGATGTGAGCTTTCCCAGGTTTACGTGGCCTGTTGACAAATTGAGCCAATGCTTTATTGACAGTTTAGTTCTATCTTTCCAGTTGAGTTGTATTGTTTTTCTTGGCCACAGTTCATGCTATTAAGATGAAAGTTCAGAGATGTCATGGGATTTTTAAATTAAGAGAGATTGCCTAAAAGAGAAATGGAGGGGGAGGATCTCGGACAGCTTTTGTCCAGGCTCAGGAAACACAGGATTGGAACCATATGCAAGACAACAGCAGGCAGTAGGCTGACTTAATATTGATGCAGCTTATACACAGGTACAGGCAGGCAGAGAGACAGGTAACAGCCAGGGAGATGGATAGAGGTCCAGGTAAAGCAAAAGTGAAAAAACAAAAAGGCAACACAGGGACAAAGCAAGCAGGGTGAACTTACACTGAAACAAGGGGGGGAAGATAACTAGACACAGGTGAAAATAATCAGGGCAGGGAAAACTGGAGAGGAATCAGACAAAGACAGGAAGTGAAGTTAAATAAGACACACAAGGAATGGTGAGTATTACAAAATAAAAATTAAAAATAACTAAACTAAACCCGAAACCACGTCAGCTTTCCCATGACCGCCGACCAAAACCACCCAACTGGTGAGCCAGAATGCGTGGAAGTGGTTGTCTATAGCAGTGGGACAGTGTGCAAGTGTTGCTATCTGTGAAGCCCATATGATACATTTAGTGAGCAGTGATGTTCAGGACCTTGTATTGAGTTAAGTGAGTTTAATTTTAGATTTTTGCATATGGTTTGCCAATTGGTGTCAGATTGATGTATACTGAGAGAAGAAAAGTGAAAGTGAGGGTGAGCGTTTCTTATCACTGCTTAGTTGGAAGACACACTGCTGGAATGTAAGGGAGGGATGTTTTCTTTTCATATGACTGGGAACGTTATCAGCAGGTACGTTAGCTCATATCTGCCTCACCAATGAGCTAATATGCTGACGTTCCACCAAAAACACACACAGATGCTACAAAATACACACGCGCGCACACATACAAGCACACACACAAGCACACACACACTAGGATAATGCCAGTACAACCTGACCCAAATAACCCTGTGCCTCACACTATATACCTCTCTGCACAACCATCCTCCCTTCACTTCTTCACAACACCCGCGTAAAGACAAACCGCAGAATTATTTATAATACCTTCAGAGATTTAATGGGGTTCATACCTTGATCCAGTTCAGCTGCCACATCCTGATCTTGAACAGTGATCTGATTATCTATATATATCTATACCTTTACAGTATTCTTTAAATAAAAAATATATATTTATAATACAAAATAATACTAATTCCGCATTGCCAGTCACTGATGGTGGGGGTTAACACCTTCAACCCCTGTTTCAGAAAGCTGGATTTGGGAAAATGGAGTTTGTTAATCCTGGGATGCATGAATTTATGGGCTGACACTGATGTTTCTGTGTGTACTTGTGGTGTTTTTTTGTCATCCATTCAAAATAGCACTGTTTGTAAAAATACAAGTTTTCAGCCCTAAGCTTCCTGGTGGAAAAATTCAGGATAGACTTACATGGAATGTAAAAGTTTGAATTTGTTGTATGGTTTGTTGATCTGATTTGTTGAAGTTTGCCTGTGATAGATGGTGATATTTCCTCCAATTTCCTGCCAGGTATTTTTTTGAAAAGGGGCTGCTTTTTCCCAAACAGATTCTAACAATACATCCCAGATAGTTCTGTGTAATAAAACCATTTGTTGCAGTCAGGTTAACAGACGATGTCAGGGTTTAAAAAACAACAACAACCTCCTGGTTTTCATACACAAGGCTGTGACTCTGTGGTTCTTCAGTCGACTGTGGTAGAAAATGGTTCTTGTGAGAACGTTTTCTTTTATCAGGATGAACAGAACAACCTATTATGGTTCTATGACTTTAATTCGGAGTGAAGAATTCTCGTTGACCAACCTTTTGTTGTGGTTTAGATTTCTTGCCGTTGCAGGTACGAAACCTCAGCGAGTTTCCATTCCCACAGTGGACACAGTGAGCCTGTGTTATTTTCAGGGAAGTGGGGGGGGGTTGCTTTCTCTTTTTGACTTCAGGTGCCAGGCAACCTCTCTGCCCTTCACATTCCCCAGTTTCGGTCATGTGATCAGAGTTTGGCCAGAGCCAGCAGAGCATGACCAGGAAGACTCACAGAATGCCTTTTTTCTTTCCTATCTTCTTTTTTTTTTTTTTTTTACAGTCGGCCAGGTTTAGGTATTTGATGAGATTCAGTTTCACCATAGCCTCAGGAGCTTTTGGTTTACAAGATTGCTGTTTGCTTACTTTTGTTGGTTTCAAAACTTCACTCTATCCCTCTTAAACTCACAATTGAAACATTTAAATTGAAAATGAAGTGTTTCAGTTGATATGTTACCATTTAGAAACAGGAAAATGTATGGAAATTTTGGATGGCTGTGAAGTATACCTAATAATCAATGATTAGCTTAACAATGACCAAACATGCCTGAGGGTCTTAGACAATTCACTGGAACAGCACAGGAATTGCTGCTCACTGGTAAACACAAGCTTCCATCACGATGCTCTGTGATGCCTTTGTGTGGAAGACCTCAATGTATTTGCTGTTGTTGAGTTATGTTTTGGTTAGTGTTACAGTATATGTGATGTCCTCCACAGGCAAACAACACCACAAAATGTGGAGTAGTGTTGCAGTTTGTTTAATTTTCATATAAAAAATGATATATATATGTATAAAAAAACATTCAGTTTTAATTAGCAAATAATTTTCTATTACTAAGTGAACCCCTGAATAAGTGACATTTTATATTATCTTCAGTGCATAACAATAACAGTGTAGAACAACTGTACAAATAGTGAACACAATAACTTCAGGAAGTTTGTGTACAACAAGTAATTTAAATTAATTATTAGCAGATTATTTCCTGTGGATATTGCAACACAGCTATGTTTTCTGATATTTTCAGGAACTTTTTATATAATTCTCTATTATGTATTTTTTTAAAGTGATTTTTAACAATCATACATATCTAATAGACGTCTTTTTTGACAAATTCAGTGTTTTCTTCTCCCTGAAACCCTTTTTCTATTAGTTCTTTGATTGTTTTAACTTTGTAATCTTCTAATGCAGGACAAGACTATTTATCAGAGCATGCGTTCAGATCTTCAAAGTTGAGATCTTAAATAATAATCTGAATTTTAAAATGAGCTACTTAATTTTGTGGTCTTCACAGAAATTAATGTAATGCTCAGATATAGGCCTTGGCAATCCCAAGTAGGGTTCCTGACCCCCAGGTTGGGAACCACTGGCCTTAACAACTAGTAATACATTAAAATAACCACAATTTTACTAAGAACTGTCACATAACAGCCCATAATTCGCATTATATGCATTTGTTATGACATGCATTACAGCATTAGACTATCTGACTTCACCTGAGCACAAATTAAAATACCCTGTTTTGCAAAATGTTCAAATAAGGATATTTCCTCATTTGTCATATAGTCTTAAAAATTACTTCCTGAAAAGCATGGCAGTAGGAAATCTTTTTCTATTCGGGCATAAAACTGGGACAAATTTCCCCAAAAAAGCCCTAATATGAAAACATATTGAATGCTCTTGAAACAAATTGAAACAAGCTCTAATCTGTATTATGACCAGATGTCAAGCTGTTCCTTGTCCTTTGTGAGAGGTGACATTGATATGGAGGTAAAAGACAACTGTTAGGAAGTAATGGGATACAGCACCAAGGGACCTCTCCCATATTTACTATGAGATGTTCATTAAATTTTCAAGTCGCTTCCTTTGTCAGGTGTGACTGCATGTGTTTTTGAAATAGACTGAAAGGCTTGACTCATGTCTGTCATGGAAACTCTGTCTGATTGGTCTTTTAAAGGTGCCAGAGTCTAGATAACAACGTGCTGCTTTGCTGTATCTCATCATTACAGAAAGATCACAGAGATAGCATGTTAAACAAGAAAATGGAAGACTCATGGGAAGTAGGATATATCCGTAAGCTTCTAGTTCAAACATTCAAGGCTGGTTCTTTGAGCAAAAAATTTTTGTGTGCGAGGCATTTCTAATTTTACTAGTTCAGAGGCCAGCAGTAGAAGTTTGTGGTGATACCGGGCAGCTCCCATAAATGAATGTGTGTAATAGTGTAAGTATGTGGCAGGCTGTTGGAAAGCCAAGCATCCAATGATAACTAAAGTCTAAAGGGTAAAAAACGAATAAATCATGTAACCTGTCTGGAAAGACTCCACTCCTCTGTGCTCACACTTCTCACCTCTGCCCGGTAACTGATCCTGTGGCTAATTGTTTAGAGCGTGTGTGGTTAAGTTGCCAGTTGCTGGTAACGTAGCCCTCGGTATTGAATGTCAGGGTACTCTTACGAAGGCACCTGGATAGAACGGACGGCGTCATTTTTGGTACCGGCTTAATGTCTCATGCTCGAGTGAATATGCTGTTCCAAAATCTTAAATGGAGCATGATCTTAATAATCTCCTCCAGTTATGTATAACTACATATACAAATAGTCTTCTTGGAACAATAACAATGTGTGTTAAATATGTTTTTTCCACAAAAAAGGTATAATTTACCCATTAAGATCCTTAAAAAGTCATCTAGTCTTTCCTACTGCTAGAATCTATAAATTTTGTTAATTTCTAAACCGGCTGGACACAAGATGTCTCCTACTTTACTATGAAGTCTATTCTCAGTGTATGTTCACTGGTGGCTTCAAGTTTCTACATCACACTTGTATAAGTTGCATACTGGATCAGGATTGACTTCCAAACTATTTGTTAAATCATGCTCCTAGACCCCGCCCCTTAAAATCGAAAAGATTGTGAGCACAGAGAAACTTTCCACTTTCCACAGACGGATGTGAAAACATCCTTCTAGTGTCAAAGTCTGCACATACATCATTATGCAAAGTGAAGCTCAAACATCCATCTGGAACAAGAATAAAAACATATTTTTGACTGGAGGGGTACTTTAAAGCATAAGCAAATTAAAAGGTAGTTTATTTTTTAAATGAAATACAATAAAACATACAGTATATTAAAAAACATCACGTTTATTAAAAAATAACACTTGTGAGATACATGTACTGCAGTTGTATATAATACACAAAGATAATTCCTGTTATGGATGAACCTAGGTGCTATTGTGCCGCCTCAATGCACATTTCACCCCTCCCCCCCTTACCACAATGAGCCAAAAGCTGTGTTGAATACAGTTATCATCTGTCTCGACTGCCTACAGGTGAATAATGATACTCTTACTACCGTATTTACAAAACATAATCTTGTTGATAACCCTGTTTTACCATTTAACACATCCAATTCTTGAATTTTGCATGCAGTGGTGCCTCGTTATAAAGGTGACCCATGAAGCAGTCGCGGTGGTTTGTATAAAAAAATCCAGTGGTAAACATTAAGAAGCCAGTACTGTATAAAAAGTATATAAGTGTACATTGATGAAAACATTTAGCATGTTAACTTTTAATATGACAGCGCATAATTGTTTGCTTTTCGTTTTGAAACATGATTTAAAGAAATTTCCACTCATGTGTCCTTTGCATGCTTTTTCAGTCTCTGAAAAACAGAGTCTAATTCAGAGATATGTTACACTAAAGGCAAAAATCAAACACATCCTTCATTACGGAGTCTCCTTGTTTCCTTGAGCTCTTTTCTTTAGTACACCCCGTTTGATGTGGAGAGCAGGTTTGAGATTCAATAAGGTCTTTTCCTCTTTGACCTTCATTCATACATAGTCTTTCCTTTCTAGCCCTGGGCCACCTGCAGACCGTGGGGCAGAGTAAGCCATTCGTGAAGGGTTGTATCTGGTCTCACGTGGCGGGCAGGAGCAGCAGAGAAGTCCACCACCAAGAATCAGAAGGGCAGCAGCTGCCCAGCCGATGTACAGTGAAGCCCCCAGCTCCCTCCGCTGAGCGTCAGTAAGTAAAGGGTTGTAGAAGTCCCTGATTATGGTGTTGGCCGACCAGGAGACAGGAATGAGCTGCATGACCCCGGAAACAATGAAGAAAATCCCAGAGATGATCATCACCTTGGACTTGGATGCCTCATCGTCAATGCAGTTGGTGCATTTGGCCCCGGCAATTGCGATGAGCACAGCGAGGATGGCTAACAGGATGGAGATGACGGTGAGGGCACGGGCAGTTTGGAGGTCTTGGGAGAGAGAGAGCATGGAGTCGTAGACCTTACACTGCATCTGGCCCGTGCTCTGGACCACGCAAGTCATCCACAGGCCCTCCCAGATGATCTGAGCCGTCACGATGTTACTGCCGATGAAGGCTGTCACCCTCCACATCGGGAGGGCGCACGCCACAATGGAAATAATCCATCCCAAAATACATAGGGAGATGCCTATCAACTCCAACCCTATAGACATACTGAAAAGTCTTCCTCTTCTGCTGCTGAATATGTGTCACACCTGAGAGGAGATCACAGAAAAAGGGGAAGAGTCAAACAAAGACCCAACTACTAATTAACTTAATTTCAGGCCTTGCATCCGTGAGTGTGTGATGATCTGTTGCCTCGACCTCACCAGTATCCTTTATAAGGCAGATCAGGTGGAGGGGAGGAGTCCTTCAAGGAGCTTACATCACCAAAAGGGGAGGAAGGACCTGGACACACTGCTATCAGCTTACATGGCCAGCTTCACAATGAACCTCGCCACAAAGAGGCCTTTTCAGCTGAAAGGGCACGCAAATTTTGCACATGTTGTTATAACCAAAGTAACACTTCTCAGGTGAATTTCCGACTTATTGTATGATTGAAAATAAGGATATCCAGTTTTATGTTCAGCTGTTTTACAAGAAAAAGTTGATTGATATCTTTGTTTTTATCTTTATCGGGTATCTCGGGTTATAAATGGAATCTACCTTTTCAGAATCTGTGTATTTATAGTTTAATAGACAGCAGTACATTTAATTATCACGGAAAGACTCTTGTTTCAGTTTTTAATAACTTATAGATCACTTCTTCATTATCAGCCCAGGCTTCTTTATGCAGGGCCTCTGTTCCTCAGTAACAGCCTTCTAACCTTTTTATTGTCACTGTAGTAAAAAACCAATCTCCAAAATGCCAGTGCTTCAGGGTGTCAAAAAAAACCCATCTTGTTTCAGCTTAACTGCAGTTTATTTTTTTTAAATCAAGCACAGAGGATTTCAAAAGTTGTCATAAGACCAAGGATAGGGGAACTTTGTTAAACTTTACAGGAGTACGAACTTCTTCAGTTTAAGGATCACTTCGGGTTAGAGTTATGAGGCTTTCACCTGACAACAGTGTTATGTTTGATGGGCCTTAATGACTCCGTCTGTCTGCAGAATGCCCTTGAAATTCTTCTGGGTTGGGACTGTCTCCCTAGAAATGCCCCCACCCCCGTGACATTCTGTAACCCAGTGTTGACAGCCCGCCCAGTCTCCCCCTGTTACATAAAACAGGTCCATTGTTTAGGAGACCAGTTCAGATAGTTGAGTGTGGGGAAGCTGACAAAGTAGCGGTTCTTGTTATCATAGAGCCAACAGACATATGGGAGACAGCCAGGTGGATAGGTGGTGTGATAGAGACTCCCAGTCGTCAACCTAATGACTGGGTATGCAGGCTGCATGGACTCATTTCATCACATTTTCTTTGCACCTGTTGATGTGAAGATCAAACATCTTACTGAATCTATTTTTGAATGTGTTGAATTTTACAATGGGTGTCAGTTTTGTCATTTAAAGTATAGCAGAATGTGACATGACGAAAGATAGGCCTGATTGATAGTGTATTTTATATGATTTCTCTCATACTTTCAGCCTCGATAATGGCGAAAGAAAATCCGATAAAGTTTGAAAGATCAAAACAACGTAAGTTAAAAAACATACCTTTAATCACAATAAAGTAACATGTCAGACTTCAAAACATTTCAGATGAATTGATTTACAAAATGGATAACAAAAATCAGCATTGTGTGGCTTTATGACAGGCTGAAAAAACTGAAAGTTGTTTATAAAACAGACACACCGATAACACAGTAAAAAAAAGTACAATACAGATTCACCTATTCTCCAAATTTGCATCACACATTATACTTATTATTTTCATAAAGTATAAAATACAGGGCACACCACATCACTAACATATAGTTGTTAACCTCAGTACTTCCAACAGCTCAAAGTTACACACAAAAAATTGACAAAGTAAAAACAAGTTTGGTGTAAGCTTTGTTAAAAAGAGCTTACATTACATGTGGAAAAAAATCCTGAGTTTTCCTCATCTCAACCATAAAGATAAATGTTAATAAGTTATTAAAAAAATTACTGTCTTTTCCATGATGGAGAAGGCGTGAGAAAAGAGCAGGTGCGAGTTCAGACGTAGTCCCTCCTATCGTGGACACTTGGGGCGGTCGACCTGGTTTGGCCGTACATTATCTTTGATGGAGGCCCGTACCTTTTCTCAGGTTGCGGGGGGCAACTGGAGCAAAGGATACCCCCTCCAATGAGAAGAAATGAGGCTGCAGCCCAGCCCAGGTACAGAGCTGCACCAATCTCCCTCTTCTGTGACTCGGGTATAACTGGATTGTAGAACTCCATGATAATAGTATGGGCAGACCAGGACACAGGAATCAGCTGGGTTAGAGACGCTAGGATGAAGGCCACCCCAGCAGCTATCATCACCCGAGCCTTGGATAACTCTTCCTCCACACAGTTGGTGCATTTTGCCCCCATCATGGCCACCAGGAGTCCCACAATGCCCACCAAAATCGAAATGATGGTGAGGGCACGGGCAGCCTGAAGATCTGCACTTAGAGCCAACATTGAGTCGTGGATTTTACACTGCATCTGACCTGTGCTCTGGACCACGCAGTTCATCCAGATGCCTTCCCAGGTGATCTGGGCTGTGACAATGTTCATCCCAATGAAAGCTGACACTCTCCACATGGGCAAGGCGCAGGATACAATGGCTAGGATCCATCCCAGGACAGCTAGAGTCACTCCAAGTATCTCCAGTCCCACTGAAGGCATGTCTGAACTCTGTGTAAGTCAAAGTGCACAGAAGTCTTCTCTATCTCAGAAGTGGCTTGAATTAGTCTTCTCCTTTGAGCTGATGGCTCATATAAGCAGCAAATTTCTTTAGAGCAGAAGGTGGAGTCACTTAGTTATTGGCTAGGGAAGAGTTCAAATCACCTTCTGTCCCACCTTGTTTGAATGACCAAAAGCCCAGCCCTGGCATGTAAACGGCCTCAGCTTAATCATTCAACTTCCTCTGTCCCGGTAGCTCTCCCACCTATTTGGGTGAGGGGAGAGTAAACAGAGGGTGTGTATCTCAGGTCTGGAGTAGTTAAAGGATAACAGACATGGTAAAGATCAGTAGATGAATGATTGAAAGTGGAAGGCACCATATGAGCTCCTGCAGGTTTCTCATTGTAATCCTGTCTGACAGACGTTTAGAAATCTGAATTGAATCCAAACAAAAATATTCCATCATTTTCTGTTTTGTGTTGTTGAGACCACATGTTGTACAAAGTTGTTATTCATATTTTACTTTAATTATATCTTTTTAGTTTGAAGCTCAGGCAGAGAGAAAGATATGTTGGAAGTGGTGGAAAGGGGTTTAAGTGGGAGTGCTCTGATTATCTGAAGAGTGTTTGTATCTGTCTGGGGAGAGCCTCTGTAGCCTTCCAACAAATTTGATAAAACCATCATCCCAAGTTCTATGGAAAGCCTGACTACAATTTATTGTAGCCATCATCTCTTATGATAGGAAATTACATTTTTTTTTAGCTGTGGGTGTTTCGAGAGAAATTTCAAGTATATTAGTGTTATCAACAATTTTGTCATACAGAAGATAAACCCAGGACCTTGCTTTGGAGAATTAATAAATTGTGTGTTCAAAATAAGGACTGAAAACAAGTGCAAATATTGCAGTAAGTGGGTGAGGAGGTATAGAAAAGCTATTTCAAAACATCTTTGACAGAGACAACACCCACATTCTTTCCAGTCACTGACAGAATCATTTAGCAAGCAACTGTTCTGACATAGTCCTTAAATAGAAGATGTTCCCTCCACAGAATAACAGATCTTCAAATATCAGAACACAACTTGAAATGATATAATGTAGAATCCACAAGAAGTTGAAATATTAAATAACAATGTTGGGATGTGTGCACTTTGTGAAGCTAAAAACAACTTTTCCTAGCTCTCTAGCATGGGAAGTTAATAACTGAGCCCACATGCGGGAACTACAATGCAAACAACACAAACGAAGGGGGGCTCAGTATGCATGTGGAAGGCACACAGGACTCTGATGATAATCATTTATGAATATCCTATGCATGTCTCTCAAGACATAGACATGTTTGTAATGATGATTCTAAGGAAAAGTCATACAAAGAGAGAGTGGCCAAGTGTGTTGGAAGCTGAAACAATTGTTGTCTGTGTAAGTGTGCATAAGGGTGGGGGGTCTTATCAGTATCCTTGTTCTGAAGGTCACAGTGCATCAGGAGTTTCAACCTCAGTTTAACTTTTGTGTGTGCCACAAAAAAAGACCCCACCTCCAGTAATTTTACCAGTTTCCCTCTTCATAGACTGCACTGAATCTGCACAGCACCTTTGTGAATTTGTACAGTTTACAAAAAAGAAAGACATTGTAAAGAAAAAGAGGCAACGTGATGTGGTGACTGTAATCAAAAGCATTACATTGCTTTTAAACACAGGAGTATTTGATGATTGTGCAAAAAGCCAACATTTTTTCACAAGTTTCTGATGGTTACTTGAGGCCAAGTAGGAAACATGGGTGTTTCTGGAGAAATTTCAAGTATATCAGCGTTATCAACAACTTTGTCATAGAGAAGCTAAAATCAGGACCTTGCTTTGGTGAATTAATAAATATTGGGTTCAAAATACTGACTAAAGACAAGTGCAAATATTGCAGTAAGTAGGTGAAGAGTTATGAAAATGTATTTCAGACATTTTTGAGAGAGACAACACCCACAATCCTTCCAGTAACAATGCCTGACAGATTTTTTTAGCGAGCAACTGTTCTGACACACAGTCCTTGAATAGAAGTCCTTCCCATTATTCCTCTCCAGACAAAAGATATTTTCAAATATCAGAACAAAACCTGAAATAATTTCATGCAGAAACCACAAGATGATGAAATATTAAATAACAATGTTGGGATGTGTGCACTATATGAAGCTAAAAACAACTTTTCCTAGCTCCCTAGCATGGGAAGTTAAGAACTGAGACCACATGCGGGAACTGCCATGCAAACAACACAAATGAGGGGGGGCTCAGTATGCATGTGGAAGGCACACAGGAGATGACAATCATTTATGAATATCCTATGCATGTCTCTCAACATAGACATGTGTAATAATGATTCTAAGGACAATTCATACAAAGAGAGAGCGAGCAAGTGTGTTGGAAGCTGAAACAATTGTATGTGTACGTGTGCATAAGGGTGGGGGGTCTTATCAGTGTCCTTGTTCAGAAGGTCACAGTTCATCAGCAGTTTCAGCCTCAGTTTAACTTTTGCGTGTGCCACAAAAAAAGACCCACACCTCTAGTAATTTTACCAGTTTCCCCTCATCATACACTGCACTGAATCTGCACTGCACCTTTGTTAATTTGTACAGTTTACAAAAAAGAAAGACATTGTAAACAAAAAGAGGCAACGTGATGTGGTGACTGTAGTCAAAAGCATTACTGCATTATTGCTTTTAAACACAGGAGTATTTGATGATTGTGCAAAAAGCCAACATTATGTCACATGTTTCTGATGTTTACTTGAGGCCAAGTAGGAAACATTGTCAACACAGTACTAACCTCAAAAACTAACATTTTATTTCTTATAGTCTTTGCCATGAAGTGATCTGCTCATATTTGTACACATCGTACTTCAGACAGTACTTCATACAGAGTTCCGTATTTCAGCAACACTCTCTCTACCATTGTTTGTTTGTGTTTTGTTTCACCCCTATGAAGTGGGAGCTGGTGCTCTTATGGTAGACAATGCATTTTGTCTTTATCTCTAACTCAGCTGTTGCACTTTCCCATTAACACATGACTGCACAGCTGGGCTCAGTAACACAATCCTTCAAGCACGGTCTGTGGACATTCAAAGTGAGTGTTTAGGATATCTAGAAGGTTAGCCTTTAGATCATTAACCTCATTGCTGAAGCCACAACAAGTTAAGAAAGCAAGAAATATTTTCAACCTGTATCTTTGTTTCTTGTTCTTCACGTTGTTGGTGACCCTAAATGCAGCAGGCCCACTGTCTAGCTGCTGCTGAACTGTTGACGTGTTACCGTAAGTTTCTACAACAAATTATGTACCCAGTTTTGTTTTGCCATTTAGATTTTTAAGCATGGAAATTTATTCTGGTGAATTCCACCTGAGGATGAAGGTAAACAGTTGCAAACCACCTGATGAATAGAGTCTTTGTGGCTTAGTTTGGACTCGGTTACAGTGCAGGTTACATCCCCTCGCAGATGGAGACTTTTATCTCTGACTCAGTTTCGCTCTCACAAATGGCAGGCTACAATGGAAGGGGAGCATAAGGTGCTCTTCTTGAACAAGCCACCCATTGTTTATTTTCTCCATTTACCTAATTTTGACGTACCAGTATGGTTCTTATTTGTCAGACTCTCTACAGCTGGCATCCGCCTCTGTTTCTGCATACCAAAAGAACATATGCAGGCATAGTTATTATGTTACACTTAATTAAAGCATCAGTCTCAGACTCTGTAGCATTGAAATGAAACTGTATCTCCACCGTAAAGAACGCCTAAAAATGAGTAAAATTCTTAAAGATATTTCGTTCTTTTATTGATCTTGTAAAAACACTTGCTTTAATCAGAAATAATATACATAGAGACATTCCATACATTTAAGATCAGACATCATCTGGTTTCTTAGAAAAAAGCCAAAATCTACAGTTAAATGTATTATTATTTGAAATAAAATATTAAAAGCAACATACGATGCCCACCACTACAGAAAAAATGTCCTTACAAAAACACATAATGAGATATGCATCAGTGATTCATACTTAATGTCCAAGCACAAGATGCTGCAGTAACATCCAAAAATATGCTAACACTTGTCATTGTATCTTCACCTGCGCCCACATGTTCATACATAGTCTCTTCTGGTGTATCCATTAACTGACATGGTCTTGACAGGTGAGTAGTTCATCCGGGGAGGCATGGAGCCTCCACTACTCTGCGCTGTAGCTGCTATGGGTGGGCAGGAGCAACAGAGCAGAGCTCCCCCTAGGATGAGCAGGCAGGAGGCAGCCCAGCCAAAGTACAGAGCATTACCAAACTCCCTCTTCCCCGTCTCCTCCAACAGTGGGTCGTAAAAGCCTATGACGATGGCGTGCGCTGTCCAGGACACAGCCACCAGCAGCAGCAGTCCAGCTACAACAAAGGTTACTCCAGCAGCCACCACGAGCCGTGGTTTACTGCTTACATCCCGACTACAGTTGGTGCACTTGGCGCCAGCCACTGACAGACCAATGCCCACAATGCACAGTACCATTGAGACAATGACCAAGGCACGAGCTGCTTGAAGGTCCACTGGCAGCCCCAGCATTGAGTCATGCACCTTGCAGTGCATCTGGCCTGTGCTCTGCACCGAACAGTTCATCCACAACCCTTCCCAGATTACCTGGGAGATGACAATGTTCTGACCGATGAAGGCAGCCACCCGCCACATGGGCAGGCCGCAGGCCACCATTACCCCCAGCCAGCCGGCCACAGCCAGGATCATCCCAAGGATCTCCAAGCCTGCAGAGTACATATTTGGAGTTGGGGATGAAGAAGGAGTTGAACAAGACTCTCTTCCAGGGATAGAAGGCCCTCTGTGTCCGCAGGCACAACCCTCCTGAGATGAAGGCGATATCGGATCTCGCTGGCTCAAAGTCCTGCGTAAGACTTTTAGTGAGAGAGAAAGTGAGAGGGAGAAACAGATTCTACCTTCTTTATACAGCTTAGACGACTGAAGGTGGAGTCTGCTTAAGGTGGCATCATGTTTACCTTCAAACTACACTTGCAAATGGGGGTACTTCAATATTTTTTACTAAATTGTGTTCAGCTGAAGTTGCTGTCATATATGAAAACCAAAGAAAAATTATTTCTGAAAACATATTTTGTCCCTGTAGAGTCTTAGATAACAATAAACATATTGAATACATATGGATTCTGAAAGATGGTGTTATCTTAAATCCAAACCACTTTTACACAGAAGCAACTTCCAGCAATCCTTTATGTAATGATTACACTATACTATGTAAAGATGCTTTTACCTGTGTTCCTTTTCAGTCTTTTGAATTTAAAAAAGAGTACGTATCGGTGTATATGACATGTGACAACCTTGAAGAAAAACGCTGAATCACCATCTGAATGAGATCTCCGTGCAAGAAAAAAAGAGCAACAATGACAGGCCTTGTTTTTTGTTGGTCAGCTACATAATCCCTCTTGGGAGAAAAAAACACACACACTGGGTTTTAGTTAACAGGCCTTATTGTTAGTGGGCATGTTTGAGGTATTTTCCCTAAAATGGACTTTCTCTGGTTGAATATCTAAATAAACTAAAAATGCACTGAGAATGTCAGCCTGCTAGATCATGACTTAAGCCGAAAATAGTCTTTTGAACCTTCATGGGACACACTACTGCAGACGTCAAGCCTTAAATACATGGTAGCTCTTCGTAATGGTACCTCGTCTGCAGAACTAATCCCTTCGGTAAATACCCTGTTTGTGTATGATCATTTTTGGGAACGTCAAAAGACAGAGAGCACATTTAGTTTTGGGCTAAAAGATTCTACTGAACAAAAACCTTTAATTACAGTGATTTCATTCTAATTATATCTGAAGCTGGAAGTGCTCAACTGAAGTAGTGAGGTGTAAAAGGCCCTGAAATATCCAGCTGGTTTAAAAATGAATAAATACATAGCCCTGTACAGCATTCATGAAATACTGTACAGCAGCTGTTCTGTCTTTAAGTAACTCAACAGCACCCTTTTATCATGCTGCATGCTAAATTAATCAAAGAATACCTCAACAGGTGGGAATATCTTCTAAATATGTTGTTGTTTAAAGACAACAGGGCTGTTGAGGTTGGCTGACAGATGAGCTCTGTATGATTACAGGCTTTCTTCTAATTAACAGAGGTCACCTGGGGTCAGTGGTCAGGATGAATATCTCTGGTATCTTGTGGTTTACCCCCTCCGCAGACACACATGTACACACATGCACACACTCCCATCCTCCCACACACACACACACTTGACAGGAACCTGAGAGAATCTGCTCCATTTAAATGGCAAATCACATTATTGTTAGTGTATTTTGTTTACTTAAAAAGAATAAGCTTTTTTCCCAATCAAAAGCATGTGTCTGAATTTCTCCCATCAGCTTGAATATTTTTTAACTTTAAAGACATTTCTCCAGGTGTCTATTGAGACCTAAATATCAAAGAGAGGGCAGTCACTAGATGTCCATAAACGCACCATAATGAAGATTTCCTTTGATAACAATCCCATTCAATTATAACCAGGAGCAAAAAAACACCCTGCAAAATCCAAGAACACAGTTTTAAGAAATGCTGTTGAATGTATTTATTATATAAAAAAATATGGTATGATGAAGAAGTGGAAAGAGAAGGTTAAAACATTTGAGAGATCAGAAACAGGCCATACGATCTCTGCACTCTGAGATAGACATGTTGTTACAGGCAGGGGGAGCCACACTGCATTCAATCTGTGTTGTGTTTGTCTGATTTTGCAGGTTTGCACCTGTCTGTCTAGCTACACTGTGGATTAGCAATATTAGCATTTCTGATATACTGTTTACATTCACAAGTCTTCAGCATCTTTTAAATATTTTCTGAAAACATACTTTTATCAGAGATTTTACAGGAGTTTTTTGTTTGTTTGTTCTGTGTTTTTATATATTGCTGGATTATTTTTATGAGCTAATGAGATTTTAATGCCTCGCCTTGTACATGTGAAGCACTGTGTAATAGGGTTTGAAAAGTGCTCTATAAGATGCTTAATGGGGTGGAGTTTCATATATGGCAGCTTTCTGATGCCTTTCTAAACTGTATTTATCCCACAACTATTGTCTCGACTAAGAGCCTAACACACACAATATTAAAATATAAGTCAAATGTACTTTTCTCCCTTTGGTTTTAGTTTGCATCTGGCAGCTGTCCCTGTACAGGGAGTGCTCAATATAAGGGAGTTCCTACTTCCAAGAAAAAACATTTCTGTCTCTTGAAACGCCTCACAGCCAGTATTCAGAACACAGTGCAACTCTGTGGATTGCCAGATAAAGTCAGATAAAACCAGATACGGCTTGATAACAACAGACATGACTGACTATTGCATCCTCCACCACATTGACCTGGTAACAGGTTTGAATGAAAAAACAAGGTGAAAAATACCCTGCTATACAACACAATACCATAACTGACCTGAAACAAGTTACCGCTCATCATTATGAAACATATAATAAAAAGGTATTGTGTGGTTGCTCTGTAATAGTATGCAGAGCAGCAACACAGATTCAGCCTGAGGCCAGACATTTGGGTGTTGCTATGGACAATCCATTACTTTAGTTTCAAAAACACACCGATAACATCACACCAACAGTCCCGTTGGGTCAGACGATAATTATTCACATTTTGTGATTTGTGGTCAGTTAACTTTTGCAATATTCTTCACTTGACGTTTGGAGACATCTGTCATCACTAACCACACTATTACAAAATGCTGACTATTAACAAAAACGTGTAAAATATGTATCTTTGCATTTGGCTTTGTGTGGATTTGACTTTAAAATGTTATGATTAACTTTCAAAGTTTGGATTTGCACCTTGATACAGCTGAGCATTGTGTACTAAAGTGCCTTTTTTTATGAAGCATTAGATTTACCTACAATAAAATGTGGGGAGGGGGGCCTTTGGTTTTTTTGTATCAAATTTCAGGAACAGGATATTGAATTGTTACTTAATGCAACGTATAACTGATGTGTAGCAGAGACTTTGTATTCAAACTAAATCAAATATGAAAGTGTCATTAATACAAAAATGTTAAGTTTCAGTAGTACACTAAATTTCGTATTATATTTATGGAGTCAAGCAGTCTATTATCTTATACACATAAGTGTTGTTTGATGAGTACAACAGAAACATCTCCATAGATCTCTGAATAACAGGCTGTGTTTTCATAGACACCAAACATGGCCATTATTTAGGGAGTTCCCTATATACGCTGCAGGTGCATCCTGGCTTCTTGATAAGACTGTTTCCTGGAAATAAACATGTAGCCACTTGCAGAGCACCTTGCTTAACATTCACCTGTCATGGGAGCAAAAGCGAGTCTGACCGGTTTCCATGAGCTACTGGTGTCCACTGTAGGTTGATGTTTGTTCACACTACACTCTCCTTAAGACTACTTACTACTTAAGATTAGAACATTCTTTTTGATCAATTCTGTCTACATTTAATTCATTTCTTTAGATTTTGTTGTTACTGTTTTTGTTTCACAAATTGTATAAATTATTAAAACCTATAGAGTGTAGTCGTGTGACGGATAATGCAGACAATACAATGTATTAGGAAGTTAAACAATTAATAAAAATAAGGAAGCAAAAGTTGTTTTGTGCTTTGTTCAAAGTAAAAAAAAAGTCCTAATCTCTATTGCCATCAGTACACACAAGGAAGTGAAAGCGTCCCCTGACCAAAACACAAATCCTCAACCACTCCCTTTCTCACAACCAAAATGGCTTACAGCCTTTGCCATTATATGTGGCTTGTATTAACCCATATTACGTCCTACGTCACCAACATAAGAAAAAACTAATATCTGAGCCACTGTGTCTTGAGAATAGAAAGGAACAGGGACCATAAGTTTTTGATATGTAAAGATATTGTACACTCTTGATGCCATACTGCTACAAAAGATCTCTTTCATCACATTCTGCATACTCGTGTAGACGTCAGGTTCCTGTTTTTGTCATGTGATATTGTGTCATGTCCGAACACGCCTGACTCACTGATGATCCCGCAGAGATACTTACTGCGCTTAAATTACCCACTGAAACTGTGACTGTACCGGAACAATAGCCTCAGTGCTTCGGTGTAGTGACATCACATGCCAGATACCGACACGCTCCCACCCACGCAGATACAAACACATACTTCCCACTCTGATACATGAAACTACAGTACTCATAGTTTTGTATCACCTAAAAAAAACCAAACAATGTAACTAAGGACAATTTTATTACATACCAAAATATCAATATTTTCATAGAGAACTGGATCACTTTATATCTCATGCTGGAACTTGGAATATGATACTGTTTAGTAACTTACAATGAGCTGTACAACTTAAAATATCACAGAATACATATTTACATCAAAATATACAGTACTCTGCAACTCATGACTAATTTATATTGGACAAAATTAACTATAAAATTAAGAATTTTTGAAAAAAGTCCACCAAAACAAAAAAAAGGCAAAGTGAAGGTCAGGGGGCTGCTTTATGGGGCACTGTAGGACAACTACAATGCCACCAGAAAGAGGGGTGCAGTTAATCAGCGGATGCATATCCCAAAGCATGATATTAAGTCAGATTTTTTAAATATAGTTTATCTGAAGCTAAATACATATATCTACTATTGTGCTGGCTGGTAAAGTCTGAGCCCCTTGTCAGTTCAATCAAGACTAATCACGATCTTTGTCAAAATGACCACCATTAGACATCAACAATAATTTAAGTTTTTCACTGAAAAGAAACAAAATGCATTAAGAACTAGATTATTTAAATATTCCAGGAAAGCATTGCCCAGTGCTGGACAAATAAGTTGGAAGTAATTAATCAAAAAAAGAATTAAAATATAAATATAAAAATATATAAAATTTTAGGCTATAACTTACTTTAGCTAAATTCAAGCAGTCATGACTAAGGCCACAAGCTGAAACACACTGGTCTGACAATTAAGTTGTTTTACAAGTGCTGGGATTTTGACCTTTCTTTTTTTCCCCTTTCCACACACCTTGTAGGTGAAGTTGCTCCAGAAATCAATTCTCTGCTTCTAAGTTACTGATCCCAACTAGTACCCAGTTTTATAACTGTGAAAACCTCATTACTAGTTTCCCACCCTGAACATTCAAAATGTGTTTTCATGTGTATTTACACTCATATTGTTATAAGGAGTTCAGTCTAGAACCTGCCTCTATTTGAAAAGTGTCCTGAGATACTGTTATGGGATGGCCGAAAATCTAACAAAATAAATGAATTGAATTTAATTGAATATGTAATCTCTGTTGTTTAACTTTATTTAAATTGAACCTTGGACAATTTAATACATTTAAATTAAATTAAGACACCTAACCCTTGTCTGCACTGCAGGGTGATATGCATAATGTCCCAGCTACTTCTTTAACTGAAAGGCTGGGGAGTTGAGTGAGAGCCAAAGCCAGCCGTTACTGTGAAGTCTGGGCTTGCCTTAGACTACCTGCTGACACTTGTCACTCCAGCTCCCTCTGGCATTTTCTCACGGCTGCTTGAGTCAAGTGTTTTACCTGTTGCTGAAAAACATTTTGCTAATGCAAAGTTGTCTCAATGAGGAAACTAAAGCTCATCATTACAGTTTTCAGGCACCATTGATTACTTTCAAAAACACACAAGTTTCACATAACCAGCTAAAGTTAGCATGACTTCATTTTACTATCAGTCTGAGTTTTTTTTTTTTTAAATGAGTACACTCATATAAGATTATTCAGTGTCTGATACAGTGCTTTGTAAGGGTGTTGAAGTTGCTGCATGCGTATTTCTTTGTTTATGATATTTGAATTTTTCCAAAACATCAGACATGTGATGGTGGGACCTATCAGGGCCTGCACATCAGGACTAATCTCACCCTGAAACCATCTCTCCTCAGATTCTTAATTGTGGAAATTCTTCACTGCCTCCTTGTGTGTGGAACCCAATCTCCATAGCCAGGCTGAAGTAGCTTTAATGATCTTACCTTGGATAAAATAGAGGCATTATAGTCCTAACGGCAGTTTTGGCTCTTAAACACTGCCTCTATTCATTTCTGAAACAATCTGATTCTCTCTCTACCTCTCTTTACCCCCTCTCACTATTCCCTCTTTTTGCAACTCTGTCAACTGGAATCACTTGGCATAGTGTTTGCCATTTCCCCAACATCTCCCTCCTGCTGTCTTCTCACTTCTGTGGAAAACTATCGATAAATCAAGTGGGACCCCTGGACTGCAGAGTGCACATTTTGCTCCCAAGACAACCAATAGAAGACTGCAACCCTTCAGCCTTTAAGGATTGACATCACTGCAAGGTCAGCTTTGTTATCTTTTCCACCTAGAATACATATTCTCTGTTCATACATGCTCATATAAAATAGTTCTTTGTAAATGGACTAAGTAGGGTTCATAAGATAACTGTCGAAATAATGTCTTAATAGCATCATTGTTAAAAATCTTGAGGTCCAAGGTTTTATTTTCTACTCATTATAGAAATATCTGATAATGTTTTATGTTTTAGATTAAAGCGTAAGTTGCCAAACCTTAACATGGCAGTTCCTAAATGTGGTGAAAAGCTTATGGAAGTGTATTTTTTAGCCTGTGCAGAGTGCAACCGTTTAAACAATATGCTGCTTTAAAGCTGCAGCAGAAGCCAAGAAGTGCAACTAATAAAGTCATTTTCATATCTGTGAATTTTATTAAATTCTGTATTTAATTCTAAAACTAAGAAGCAAGCAAAGTAAAGATGAGAATAGTACTTTAGGCACTTTACACACATATTCTAACATATACATGTTTTCACTTCAGTCTAAATGGGCAACTGTGGACAAAAGTAGTTTGTGTTTCTTCTTTGTTTTACACTGAAACTCCCACAGCTGAAAAGATCACAGACCAAGGGTCAAAGGTTAACAGACAAGATCACAAGCAAATATCTGACAAGAGGATATTTTATTTTATTTTTCTTAGATTTCTCTTTTATGACAAAATTCTTTCTTCTTTCTTTCTTTTTCATCATGTGTGCAACCCTAAAAAATGGAAATGACAGGACTTGACTTGACTTAAAGGGTGTCTTGTACTGACATCAGAGGGTAGAAAGCAGTAATCAATGTTTGATGAAATCCCTGAAACTCTGAGAAAATCTTTGCTTCATCTCTCATTTAAATTAGAAATTAAATATTATGTGCTCCTTTATAATCTGAAATGTACCATTTTGACTTTAACTTGACAACATCAAAGTCAGTCACTGTTACTGCAGTACACAAAACATATTTAAAAGGAACAAGAAAGCTGCCTACTGGCCAATACCATGACTTTGAAGGTGTGGCTGGTGATATTTTTTTGTCTGCTCAACCGATCTCAATACTTGTGAGTCATAATGTGGCTATTCCACCTGCAACGATTGTTGGAGTGAGACAAAAACTGACAAGATTACACATGCCCATGGCTGGGAGTGGGGGTATAGTCATCACGTCACAGATCTGTGTGTGTGTCAAGCCCTTCCCGGGTTAAGTGTATAAAAGACCTGCTCCAACCGTACCCAAACATTTACTCTTGGGGATCTCTCAAGCAAGACTTTACTGACTTCCTGAAACACAACTTTTGGACCTTTTTTTTGGACGACTGCAAGAAGCTTATTGAGGAGACATGGTGTCGGCTGGCTTTCAGATAGTGGGCACTGCCCTGTGCATTATTGGCTGGATTGGGGCCATCGTCGCCTGCGCTCTGCCCCAGTGGAAAGTGACAGCCTTCATCGGCCAGAGCATTGTCACTGCTCAAACCAACTGGGAGGGCATCTGGATGAGCTGTGTGGTCCAGAGCACAGGCCAGATGCAGTGCAAGGTTTATGACTCAATGCTGGCTCTGAGCTCTGACCTCCAGGCTGCCCGTGCCCTCATTATCATCTCTATCCTGGTAGGCATTGTCGGCATCCTGCTGTCCCTCGCAGGGGGCAAATGCACCAACTGCGTGGAGGATGAGGGCTCCAAAGCCAAAATCGGCGTGGCATCTGGAGTGGTCTTTATCATTGCTGGTGTTATGTGCCTCATCCCCGTGTCCTGGACGGCAAACACCATCATAAGAGACTTCTACAACCCAATAATGATGAGCTCTCAGAAAAGGGAGCTTGGAGCTGCACTCTTCATCGGCTGGGGGGCCTCAGCCCTCCTCATCCTGGGTGGTGCACTCCTCTGTGCCAATTGCCCTCCCAAGGATAATTACTCTGCCAAGTACTCAGCTACCCGTTCAACTGCACCCAAGGACTACGTCTGAGAAGAGAAAAGACAAATGACAAGGACAAGAGACTGACAAAAGACTTGATTCAAATGCTTTGTGGTCCATGAAATTGTTTCATATTGCCACAATATTGTGCAAGATCTTTATTTCACAGTGATTTTATTGTGCTCATTTTGATTTGATACTTGTTGAGATACAGCACTTCATGACTTGTTTCATCAGTGCCAAGATTAAGAGATGTAGCTGTTCATCTGGACTGAGTGTCAAAATGTTTGACCAGGTGGAGTGAAAAAAGATACATACAACATGTTTTTGTTACTTTTCCTTTGTTTTCATCCATTTGTGCCTTTTTACATATCATTTCATTTTAAAGTATGTGTTATATGTGACAATGAAATTGTAAATAAAGATTTTGTTTATCTACATTGAATTATCATGCTCTGTACGTTCTTTAGATCATTTATAACATTTTTATAACAGCTTCATCTTCGGGTAAAATGGAGGCTTCAGGAAGAAGTCATATTGGGTGGGGCTCTGCAAGACACAACCCATAGATTCTAGTTGATTAATTACTAAAAGCAATGACAAATATTTTATAAAAGTTATACAAAATTCTACATATCATCAACTCGTCTCCAAAATAGTTTCTCAATATTCTGTGAAATTCTCCAAAAATACTGATTCAGTCACCCTGAAAAATCTCTTATAAGCAGAATATAAGGAGACAAAACTTTACAGAGACAATACAACTTATTTGTGTAAAAACAACAAATTACAATCTTAATTGTATTCAAATCTAATACATCTTTTTGTACTATACCTATGAATTATGAGATGCATGTAGTTTTTTTTTCTTTTCTTTTTTACAGGAAACATATCCATGTCTGAGTCATTACCTGCCCCTTACTGTAAACACATCTTGCAGTTTATTGCCCACTTATTGTGTGTAAATACTCAGGTAACAGAACTTTTATCACCTTTACCTACCGTACAATTGGAAATTCACATTTCATAAACATACAGCAAATGTTTACTAAATAAGATCAATTGTGTTTTTGGCTTTTATTCTTGTTGAGACCTGGAACTTGAACCAATATTACATTTTTATCCAGTTTCCCTTTTTAACAAGTCAGATATACACCCTGTCTAATGTACAGTTTTTACAAAGTTATAAAGCATTTTTGGGGAAAAGCTTATGTATCATATTGGTATCACTGGTATCATGAATTTAGAAGAAGCCTCATTTGTAATTCTTCTTAATTGTGTGTGCTTGAAGCAAAACTTTTATGTTTGAAATCTTTGTCATTCGGAGAATAAAAGGTTGATGGACAACTTTTCTTTTGTTTGTATTTGACCTTGAAGCTTTGGATTCTGACGGGTCAGCATTACTAAAGGTCACTGGATCTCTGTTTATGTGTAAACTCCTTCTAGCCAATAGGAGCTGAGGACTGTGGTATCACATACCCTCATGTCTGTGTCCCTTCTTCCCACACAACAACCTATAAATATAAGCTCACATCATTCCACTTGTCTTTCTTTTTGGATTTTGATGTGTGTGGAGCAAAGCCGGCAAAATGGTTTCTCAGGGGATTCAGATCATTGGTATATCTATGGCTGTGATCGGTTGGTTCATGGTCATCGTGGTGTGTGCCTTGCCAATGTGGAAGGTCACTGCTTTCATTGGAGCCAACATTATCACAGCTCAGACCATCTGGCAGGGCATGTGGATGAACTGTGTGGTGCAGAGTACAGGACAGATGCAGTGCAAGGTGTATGACTCCATGCTGGCTCTGCCACAGGACCTGCAGGCCGCTCGTGCCATGATTGTCATCTCCATCCTGACTGGAGTCTTTGGATTGGTCGTGTCAGTCGCTGGTGGGAAATGCACTAACTGCATAGAGGACGAGCGATCCAAGGCGAAGGCTTGCATCCTGGCTGGAGTTTTGTTCATCATCTCGGGGTTGCTCTGTCTCATTCCAGTCTCTTGGTCTGCCAACAGCATCATCAACAATTTCTACAACCCACTGTTGATCGAAGCCCAGAGGTATGAGTTAGGAGGGGCGCTGTATATCGGCTGGGCGGCTGCGTCACTGCTGCTGATGGGAGGGGGACTACTGTGTTGGAATTGCCCACCGAAACATGAACACCCCCACTACGTACCCAAATTCACACCTGTGAAGTCAGTCTCCACATCAAGAGAATACGTATAAGATGGTTTGCACTTCCTACATGGACTCTTGAGGTCACAGGAATGGCAACAGAGAAATAAAATCATACAACCTGCCAATTTAACTATAGAATGAAATCACAACTTGCCATGAGCTGAATCCTGAGTTTTGATTGACTGCATGTTTCAACCTGCATGTGGACCTTTCTCACAGGGGACATTTTGTCCTGTCAAGCAAGTTTAACTAAAAGCATAAACAAAGGCTTCATTGCATTTAGTTGTGTCAACGGGGCTCTGAGATTGTGCAGGCTGGCTCACTGTCACACCTAGATGGAACGAAGCTGTATTCAATGTTACCACTGAGCATGTTCCTGCTATGATGAGTTTGTTTGAGAAAAGGTTTGCTGTGGAAAATGTCTGTTCACTTAAACACCAGAAACTTCATTCATGTCTCAGTATAAACTTGATACTAAAAATAAAGTTAACTTAAAACTTAAAATGAAAAAGCCTTTTTTAAATCTACGTTGTTTTTTTGTTTTTTTTTGTGGCTGGTTGATGAATAACCAGGATTTGTATCATGATTATAATTAATCTGTGTAAATATTTAGTCAGATTCTTGTAAGGATTTCCCAGTGTAATTATCTTTATTGTCTTTCAGATGGTAACATCTCAACAAATAAATGGAGGAAAAAACACAGCTTACATCATGTATAACTTGCAGTATACGATATATAATGTCTAACTAACAAATTTCACATCTCTTACGTCTGTCTTGATAACAAAAAGGGTGTCAGTTATTGTTCTCTCCTGCAAAAACACTTGTTGGTTTAAGGAAAGTCTAAGCATTTTTATCTGTATCACGTAAAAATCTGTTTCTAAATCTTGTCATGTTACTGTAAATAAACTATACACTCAGTGGATGAGATGACTGTTTAATTACTTCTGAGAAATTTGTTTTTTATTTCAAATGCAAAGTGACAGGACTGACTTCCTGTGTGACATCACTCAATCAAAAGAATTGTTATGGTGAAACAGATAATCTCTTTTCCTCAGCTCCAGGGGATTATCTGTCTTAACTGGGCCACATCTTGTGTCCTGATCTTAGCACAGGGCCATGCTGCTTGTCTGCTTGCTTTTCATGCTTTTCTTTAACTGCCATATCACATTCAAAAGGGAAAGACTCTATGTGTCTTGTGTACTATCTGGTTTTGCTTTGTGCATCATATGATTTTAGCCGTTTTAAAGAAAAATCAAACTAATCCAGTGAGGAAGAAAACTCTACTCTGTTTGTGTTATAGATACTGTGGTCGACAGTTATACTTAAACAATTCCACAAAATATTTAAGTACTTTTAAGCTTCAGACAGGAAGCTTCCTTTGATCAAACAAATTAGTGACACAAAATACCATCTTGGGAAAACACTTTGCATTTTCCTCCAAAATTGTCTCAATGTGGTACCAAACACAATGTGAAAGTCTTAAAAGTAAATTCTCTTTTATGAAAAATAAGTATAAGCAATAGACTAGATTAAAATAAAATAATAACATAAACTTCATAGTGAAAAGAGATAATCTCATGAATTTTTTTTGTGCTCAGTTGTGTGTGGGGGTTGTTGCCTTAATATTCCCCACCACTACTCTGATTTAAATTAGCACAGCAGAGAGCCTGTTTGTGAAACTAGCTGTCAATTGATAATTTGCCAGCTTTCACAGTCTGAGTTGGTTTCAGGTCTTTTGAAGTCACTAAGTGGTTGTAACTCCATCCAATAACCCCATCCTTGCTGCAGTGAAATCTGCATATTAAAGTGTTTTCCAAGAGCAACAGTAAGGCATTGTTTAAAAACTCCTCGAGCCACTCCTCTAGCTCTAGGAAGAGGAATCTTGTTTGACCAGAAGAACTCACTTGACAACAGGACAGCCCTCCTCTTGTACATTTTCTGACAAACAACAAGTGAGAGAGCTGTGTCACACACACCGAAAGATATCCTGAATCCCTTCTCTCTCCTGCTACAGACAGAGCCACTTCACCATGGGGAGGATTGGCAAGGAAGTGGCAGGTCAGGTCATAACCTTCATAGGCTTTGTTGGGGTGGCGGTGACCTGTGGGATCCCCATGTGGAGAGTGACTTTCTACATTGGAGCCAACATCGTGACTGGCCAGATAGTGTGGGACGGTCTGTGGATGAACTGTGTGATGCAGAGCACCGGGCAGATGCAGTGCAGGCTGAATTCATCTCTTCAGAGTCTCTCCAATGATCTGCAAGCTGCCCGAGCACTGGTCGTCATCGCCCTCATCTTTACCTTCATTGGCTTTATCATCAGCTTCATTGGAGCCAAGTGCACCGGCTGTCTGAAGAGTGATTCATCACAGGCCAAGGTGGTCATCCTAGGCGGCTGTTTCATCATTCTTGGCGCCATCCTGGTCCTGATCCCTGTTTGCTGGTCTGCAGCCATCACCATCACAGACTTCCAGAGCCCCTTGGTTACTACGACACAGAAAAGGGAAATCGGAGCCGCCATCTACGTTGGCTGGGGCTCTGCTGCATTTCTTCTGATCGGTGGGATCATCTTTACCACATCCTGTCCTCCTCAGAAACCCATGTATGGATACCCTGGCTACCCACCAGCACCAGTGTACCCTTACGCAGGCCCAGTGGCAAACCCAGCAACATATGGCCCTGTGTATGTTCCCCCATCCAGTCAACCATACACAGGGACGGGGTCATATGTACCCAGCAAACCGTATGGAGCACCAACCACATACTCTGCTAGACAGTACCTCTAACTGAAAGGACAGAAAGATGAAAAAGACTTTTTGCCAAGATTTCTGCCAGGATGGCTTCATGAACTTGTAATGCCATTATAAAGTAAAATTGCACCAAAAAAATGCACATTGTAATTCTAAAGGATGGTATGTATTCCAATACATTCTTAGGATGTGGAATTAATTCACTCAAACAATCAAATAGATATCTTTCTAGTTTATAAAGTCTTGATATAAGAGGAATATTGTGTCAACGTGGCTGTGACAGTTGGATTGGTTTTCAAGTGAATTAATATATTTATTTTCTTGTCATACAGAACAGATTTTTTTGCATGATTTTGTGATGATTTGTGATGTATGATTTCTTGTAAATGTCACTTTATTTTTGAGATTATTCAGAAGAATTTCAATAAAATGTTTGTAATATATTCACCTATCTGTCTGTGGAGTCATTATACATACACAACATATTGCTACTATTGTATAAATATAAATCTATAAAAATGAAAACAAATGATTTTCTAAAATAAATGTTTCATTTTAATCACTTCAATTTCACTGTTAACTACGGAACATCTGAAAAATACAGGAAATATACAGAGACATAATAAACCTTATGAAAATAAAGAAAATAGAGAAAAAAATAGGTTGTTGAAGCAATCCAATTAACTACAACTTTGATCAATGTGAGAGCTTTGATTCTGATTGGGAAAAAATCTCTTCTTTGAATAGTTAAAAATAAATATATAAGGAAGGAGGAAGGAAAATATATAATAATGACTAAACAGAAATAATGAGCAAAACCAGGAACATAAACAATAAATGGAAGCTCTTGTCGACGTCTGACATCCGGTGATACTCCCACCCATGTTGGTGTTTTTTTAAAAACCTGAAACCGGTGACTGGACCTGATCTTCCGGTAACCTGCCCAATCAAAGGTCGGCCACTGGCAGAGCATACTTTCAGTGAGGAATGTCTCATTTACATAGAGTCTGATGTTCATCTCGTCGAAACTACTTCCCGGCCGCATACTAATAATGTCAAGAATCTGGTTGTGCAGGTCCAGTGCACTGGTTTCAGGTCAGAGGGAAGGACTTCCTGACTCCACCTTCAAGAAAGACACCCTTATAACCAACGAAAGTTTGCCACAGTCTTTACTCAACTTTACAACCTGAGCTGAGGTGACCTGCTCCTGAAACCTTCAACTCTTCTACTTCTGATCAGTTCCAAGTGACTCAAAGAAGACCTCAATATGGTGTCAATGGGAAGACAGATGCTGGGCTTTGCCCTGGCAATCATCGGTTTCCTGGGGACCATCATTGTGTGTGCCCTGCCAATGTGGAAGGTCACAG
>NW_023340257.1:24108523-24124724 GCF_004916995.1 Morone saxatilis
GTACTCCGGTGCCAGGTCCAATGCAACCAGCCGAGCCTATGTCTGAGAGGACCATTCTTCTGAAAAGGACAGCAAATTATTTTACTTCTCTTGAGTAATTCTCCTTTGTTTCCAGTTTCTGAGAGCACCACAAGTTGTGCCTCACTTTTTTTGAAAAGGGACACAGTGAGAACCAATTTTCTGATAAATTAACTTTAACTGATAAAGTTTGATGGAAGCAAGAGAGATTGTTTCTTGAGGAATGAGAAACACAGAAAGAAGATGTGGTGTGAAACTTCAGAACCTGCAAGAAAATCTTCCAACAGCATAATGACTGTACTGAGTTACTTTATATAAAGCTTGTATTAAACCTAATTTTCCTCTGAATGTTTGGTATGGAATGTACAGTACACTGACACATTGTGAATATATTGTTGAAAATATTTTACAAATATATTTGTTCAATAGCAATATAAAAAAAAATTCTTTTGTCTACTGAAATCACTAATTTTTAATAAAACTATTTAATAAATGAGATTCTCGTGCCTATTTTGTAGTCTACATCGTTTGTTCTGTTGTTTGCTGTTGCATTTATGGTGTTGCTTTTAAAGTAAAGTAATTGTTACATTTTACATTTCAAATAATTCGAAATACAATGATGCAACGAGTCATGTGTCAAAGGAAATTCTTTAACTTGATCATATCAAAGGGGTTAGGGAATACAGTGATAATCCAGTTTCTCGTGCTGGCTTTCAGAAAGGAAACTGGGGTGCACGTTTGTATTTATTTTAGAAACACTGCTTATAGTAAATACAGTGGTCATGGTTTAAAATTCAAAGAGGCCAGAAACTAGAAGTATAACTAAGCAGAAGCGTATATTCAAAAACATTCAGCAGTTTGTATGAATTCTTCATGCAGACGTGAAACTAGTTCAGCCAGTTTTACAGTGTTGATTGCCAATGAAAGCCTTTTCATAGAATTTGCTACAGTGTGCTAGTTTCAACACATATTAAAAGCCATACCCATATCCAGCTTCTATTTGTAAATACTAAATACAGAGTGGAAGATCTTGAAAGATAATCAGACAGCCCCTTAAGCTGCTGACCAAATCCTAATAAAGATCTTTCCAGATAGGGATCATTGTTGTACAATTGTTTCTCCCATAGATATTGCTTTAGAGGGGGACTGTGTTTACATATAAAATATATAACAATATATTTTGTACAATAAAATATGGATTGATACAAGCTTTATATATATAAAACACATTACAGTTATTCTGCTGTTAAAAGATTTTTTTGCAGGTACTGTAGTTTCACACATCTTCATTCTGTGTTTCTCAAAAAAAAAAACTCTCTTGCTTCCATCAAACAAATCTGAATTTATCAGAAAATGAACCATAATTGTCAAAATGATTGTCAAGACTATGACACCCAGTGATGTGGCCCATTGATATGTGTTGTTTTTGGACAAGTATACGTATACATGACAAAGGTATAAGATATATTGGTTTGGATACATTCACCCAATATGGTCACTTCAGCCTTATTCAAGTGGTTATTATTATTCACAAACCTTAACAAAGTAGTCATTTTAAAGGTCCAGTGTGTAGGATTTAGTGGAATTTAGTGTTGAAGTTGCAGATTGCAGCTTCCTCGCTTCACCCTCCCTTTCCAAGTACAAAACAAGAGGCCCTATTAGGTTTGTCCATTCTGGGCTAGTGTAGAAACATGTGGCGGTTCAACATGGCAGCCTTCATGAAAGGCCACGCACGGCATCTGTAAATATAAACAGCTCTTTCTAAGGTAACAAAAACACAATGCTTCTTATTTTCAGGTGATTATACAGTAATGTAAACATGAATATTATATTCCATTACTACCAATAGATCTTCCTAAATGTTACCCACTGGACCTTTAACCCAAACCCATAATTATGATGATCCCTAAACCCAACTGAGTCGTGTTTGTGACTAAACCAAACAACTGACACATGACATTATAAATTGTATTTATATTTCATCAGTGATTTTCATGAGTTTTGGAGGGCACAGACAGATTGGGGCATCCACAAAATGACAAAATGCTTCTATGTGTTGTTCAAAAGGGCAGTTTCAAACTGCATTTTTGTGACTTCTAAGAAATGTCCTCCGATTCTTTATTATGTTCTGAAGACATCTCATCACAAACATGATGTCATCACAAACATGATGCAGCAACACAACAGAGTGTGTTTCACTGATGTGAACACACCCTGTTGTGTTGCTGCATTTTACCTGGTTTCGCATTCCTAAGTTGCCCTAGAGAGAATCTACCTGAACCTGTTATGGATAATTAATTGTGTACCAAACTCACTGATGTCAGACAATGGAACAAATGCATCGCAATCTAGTTCATAACAAACTAAACAATGATCTGAAAATGGGTTTCAGGAAATCAATCGTTAAAAGCGAAACATATATTCTTCCTTTACTGTAGATTTAATGTATTTTATTTATTTGTTATATTTGATCATATGGTTTGATCAGTATCACTTTATGTTCAGCTTTTTAAATGATAGTATGCTTGTTATGCATATAAGTAGTTGTAAGCACCGAAAGATTTACGAGAACAATTCAGACTTTTTGGTATAATGTTTATAGTTTAAAGAAAATCACAAAACTCAAACTAAAAGAATTCCAGTTGTTTATTAAGTTAACAATAAAACTAAGCTAAATTGAAAGCAAAACGTAAGATCAAATATATCTTTATCACCTACAGAGGTGTTTTGAAATATGTCAAACAGACAGATGCCCAACAATACGGACCTACATAAGAAGAGATAAAAGTTTGTACTGTAACATCTTGCTTCTGTGATCACAAAAGTCAGCAGAGAGGTGACGTCCCCAATAATGTTTAATAGGTGTGGCCACTGAAAATGTTGGGGTGGCACACCAAAGCCAAAAGCTGGATGCGGGGGGTTGAAATGAATTGTATCTAATATAAAATATCAGATATAATCATATTATGCAAATGAATCTCGTGAGTGACTAGGGGGCCATGGCCCATAAAGCACAATATAGCTGGTGATAACTCATGTTAATTTTTTTAAAATAAGTATGTCCCAACATTGAACAGCTTTCTGTACTTGTATCTGTGGAGGTACTATACACTTCTAAATGCCATGCCTTTCCATTTCTCTTTCCATTTAGTCCCTGATAATATTTAGATGAGTTTAAGATGTTTCTTCTAAAAATATGTACAGTATGTTTCATTCACAACCAGCAGTGATTTATTTCAAATTGGTTTCAAGCACTCATTAAGTTAATTCTCACTCTTTGCAGACCCTTATGTTTATGATACTGTATGTGCTGACGCTCAAACACTCCCTGTGCTCCAGTGCGCATTCAAACGTGCATTTTCTGTAACATACATCCTCTCCTTTTTGAGAGTACCAACAAAACCGGTGTGTAACCCAATCCTCGTCTCAATCCAGAAGAATGAGTGAAACCCCAACCTTTATTGTCCTGACACACAAAGAATCCTGCATGGCTAGTATTCTTTGGCAAAGCTTCTAATGTGTCCTTAATAGCTTGGCTTTCACTCCTCCCATTCTTCATTCTCATACCTGCTTCAGATGCATTTAAACACCTGATCAGCTGTTAATATTCTCTCAGAGACACTTAGAGAGAGAACACGATGGCTTCCATGGGGATGCAGATGGCTGGCTGTGCCATGGCCCTTTTTGGATGGATTGGGGTGATCATTGTCTGCGGTGCACCCATGTGGCGGGTCACTGCCTTTATTGGCAACAACATAGTGACATCCCAGGTCATATGGGAGGGCATCTGGATGAGCTGCGTGGTCCAGAGTACAGGCCAGATGCAGTGTAAGGTGTATGACTCCATGCTGGCTCTGGGCACTGACCTCCAGGGGGCCCGGGCTCTGGTCGTGGTTTCCATTGTCACAGGCATCGCGGGACTCCTCATCGCTTTTGCTGGTGGAAAGTGCACCAACTTCATTCCTGAGGAGAGGGCCAAGGCTAGGGCATCAGTGGCAGCAGGTGTTGTGCTGATCATCAGTGGAATCCTGTGCCTCATCCCCGTTTCCTGGACTGCCAGTGTTATCATAAGGGACTTCTACAACCCTCTGCTAGTAGATGCCCAGAAAAGAGAGCTCGGGGCCTCTCTTTACATCGGCTGGGGGGCTAGCGCACTGTTGCTCTTGGGAGGAGGGCTTCTGTGTGCCAGCTGCCCCCCCAAAGAGGATGAGAGCCCTTCTGTGAAGTACCTCATAAACAAGTCTGGAGGAAATAGCAAAGTGGATTCAGTCCACTCTTTTACATCACCAAAGACGTATATTTGAGATTTCTAAAGGGACAAAGAGAAGTCTGGTCGATGGCTGCTTGAAGTTTGGAATTTAATTAGCTGCTGTGAAATATCAAGACAAAGGACATAAGTACAGACAACCCACAATGAAGGAAATATGAACTTTGTCCTTGTAAGAGAATCACACTTTGGATGTATGAAGATGCTCTGTCTGAGATTCGTTTGAATATTTCTTGGTAATGAACATGTATGTGGGGGTGGTTTAAATGATAGAAACGTTGTTTTACATGTTTCGGAAAGTGGTTGGTTTCAGTTGAAAACTACAACATTTTGTAATTGCACTGTGCATCTTTTTGCTCTTTAATATTTGTGATACTATTTTTTCCACAATAAATGACCTTTCTATAATTGTAAGTTGTTGTTTTTTCTCTCATGCTTCAAAAAATGCACCTGTGGTTATTTAAACTAAACACTGAGAGAACCTGTTTTTCAGGTAGCTATACTTATCACAGATCACTATCCTGAGAACAAACATGGTGACTCAGGGACTTAAATAACTGTTGGCTGATCTGTTTAGTAAAGCATGACCTGCAGTTTCATCCGTCACTGTCAATGTGTGTTACATACATGCAAAAAAACAACAGTGTCTCAACAGTGTGGGTGAGGGTTTTAATTTGAAAACGTTCTTAGTTCAGAGTCCCACCAACCTGACGGGAGTGCTGTGTTTTCTCATGTTATCAGACAGTAGATCAGAGAGAAGGGAGCGTCACATTACTCTTAGCTTCAAATGCTCGAAAATGAAAAATGTCTCCATGAAGTGTTTCCTGCTTTCTCTGTGGTTTACTTTCCAATTTTTCTCCACAGCAGCTTCCTGTAGTCTGAGCACAACAAGGGTAGTAAGATAGATGTTGATGAGTATAAATAAGGGATACACTGATTCTCCAAACTTTATGGGAATCTTTCACTATAACATATCCCAGGTGTTAAAGTTATATTTGTAGTAGCTCAGCTCAGTCTGGCTTGGGCGTGAAGGTCAGACATTATTATACGATTCAAAGATAAGACACTTAAGAGATTTATAGGATTCATTATTCTAATAGACACTTAAAATAAACGCACACATTGAATGAAGCTTGTTTTTTTTTCTGTTCTCACCCATTACTGTCTCTTTAGCTTTGGTCATGGAGCAACATTTTGACAAAGTAATAACATGATTTGTTAGATCTGTAGTGATAATACACTTCCAAATGATTCTGCACTATCAAATAAACATAAATAGAAAGAGGTGTCATACAATCTGGATCATACAAGTCCTCCAAAATGCACTGACCTTAACTGCCCTGTAACTATGCATAGAAGCGTTTTCTGATGTCTCGGCAGGATGGCGTCAGTGATCTTCAAAAACCATTACAAATCGTTGATTTATTTTATAATTTCAATGTTTGGTTAATATTTCGGCACAAACACGTCTCAGGTTTAGGGGAAAATCATATTTTGGGTTCAAATAATTATCGTTAAGGTTAGGAGGCCTTCAGTGTCATGGTCACAATAATAACCACGTAGATGAGATGGATGGAAAAAGTTGATTCAACATTAGATTTGAGCCTTAAATGTCAGCAACACTTTTTATTAATGTATTTCTCTCAAACTGCAATTTGTAACTGAGAGGAAAATAAACCGAGTCATTGTGTTGGTCTTTTGTGATATACTGCTACCTAGTGGTACTTTGCCTCCATGGCCAGAAAATCCCTACATTTTTACCCAATGACTTCAGTTACAGGAAACAACTGCAGCTTTACGGAAAAACACCTCTGTGGTTTCTGTGATTACATCTGATAACAGAACACAGATCTGTCTGTCTGTCTGTCTGTCTGTCTGTTTTATATTTCTTTGACTGATGTAATCCCTTGTTGTAGGTTGAAATAAAAAGCCATACATGAACATTGTGTTGACCTGACACAGAAGAACATGTTTCAGTTTTACATTAATCAGTGAAACACTGAGCAAACTTTATTAATTCCACCAGCAACATGTCAGGATGTGATAAAAGGAAGATTAAATCTGTCCATTCTGAATAAAAACTAAAAATCCTTTCCACCGTCTGTGTTTCCCAGGGTGTGAGACAGTCTGCACTGTGTCCCATGGCTCTACAGGAGCTCGGTATTAGCCTGTCCATGATTGGCGTTGCTGGGACCATCCTGATCTGCGCTCTGCCCATGTGGAAGGTGACGGCATTCATCGGCACCCATCTGGTGGTCATGCAGGTGTTCTGGGAAGGTCTGTGGATGACCTGTGTCAGTGAGTACACAGGTCAGCTGCAGTGTAAGCTTTATGACGCCCTGCTGGACCTGGCACCAGACCTTCAGGCAGCCCGCGGCCTCATCTGCATCAGCCTGGTGCTGGGATGTTTGGGATTCCTCATCTTCCTCCTGGGAGCACGCTGCACCAACTGCTTGAGTCACCCGAGGATCAAGGCTCGTTTGGTGGTGAGCTCTGGGGCCATCTTCTGCCTTGGGGCTCTCACCACCATAGTTGCTGTTTCCTGGACGGCCAACTCCATCATTACTGACTTCCACAACCCACGTGTCCCTGAGGTGTTGAAGAGGGAACTTGGAGCAGCCATATATATTGGTTTTGTGACATCTGGGCTGCTGTTCTGTGGGGGGGCCATTCTGTGCACAAGCTGCCCACCACAGAGGGCCAGGTTAGCCTCCAGTGGGTACACACTGGCCAGGACAAACACACACAGCAGTTATGCTATCAAGAACTATGTGTGAAGTGAGGACTGAGGGCGGAATACATATCAGTGTTTAAAACAAGTTATCACTGTATTGAACTGTGTGATATAATGCAATTGGTCATGTATCAATAATTTACAGTTCATATATTTTAAAAAAGGCAACATGTTTAAATATATGAAAAGACTCAAAAAGTATGCTTTGCAAAACATTTTAATATGTTATTTCTCTTTTGGGTGAGTGGATTTGACCATTATCAATAGTTTTCTGACCACAATAGTGTCAATGTCAGCAATTTGCAGATGTTTTTATTATTTTATTTTATTATTAGATCTTAATATATGGGAAATATATTTAGCCATGTGTTTGATACAGCTTTAATTAACTTGTGAAATAGCTGCAATTTGTCAAAATTAATCATAATATTGATTTCCTTGGTCGTATGAAAAATGACTTTGTTGCCAGTTCCTTTCACAAAGAAAGTCAGTGAATTGATTTGCATCCCTGTAGCTTAATGTGCATGCATAGTGGATCAATTGTTTTAGTCACTATTTTTAGTTAAATGAATACTTGAAATACGAAAAAGTTTGTGTGCTTGTGTGTGTGATTTGCATCTTAATTCAAAATAAACACTGTAAACCTGTGTCAGCTGAATCACTTTTCTGTATTACAGAGTATTACATCTGAATGCAGTTCCATTAGGTGGCATTGTTCTTCTCCACCCAATAGCTCCACAGAGGAAGTCAGCTACATAAGACTGCCTTTCATAACTCTTATAATTGCCACCATATGTTTAATAAGCACCACATGTTTATGTCATGTGAAAAAGGATTGTTTTCTTTGTTTGAAGTTAGGAATGTGAGTAGCAATACAACAACAACAGCTAGTGGGATGTGGTGTATGGGGAGTGGGATTTTCCAGCGATGACTCCACCTTCAAAAAATATATTACACCAAAAGAAATGCGCCACAGTCTTTACTTTAACCCACTTTTACAACCCAGACTAAGGTTACCTGCTCCTGAAACCTTCAACTCTTCTACTTCTGATCAGTTCCAAGTGACTCAAAGAAGACCTCATCATGGTGTCAATGGGAATACAGATGCTGGGCCTTGCCCTGGCGATCCTCGGTTTCCTGGGGACCATCATTGTGTGTGCCCTGCCAATGTGGAAGGTCACAGTCTTAATTGGAGTAAATATTGTGGCAGTGCAGGTCATCTGGGAAGGCTTGTGGATGAACTGTGTGACGCAGAGCACAGGACAGATGCAGTGCAAGATCTATGATTCTCTGCTTGCTCTACCCCAGGACCTTCAGGCTGCCAGAGCGCTTGTGGTCATCGCCATCATCGTTGCTGTCTTTGGGGTCATCATGGGCATTGCGGGAGGCAAGTGTACCAACTTTGTGGAGGATCCAAGTGCCAAAGCAAAGGTGGCCATTGCTGCTGGAATTGTCTTCATTTGTGCCGGTGTTCTCATCCTCATCCCCGTCTGCTGGTCTGCCAACACCATCCACAGGGATTTCCACAACCCCCCCTCGACCAATCCCCCGAGGACAGAGCTGGGGGCTGCACTTTACATTGGCTGGGGCACAGCTGGGCTTCTCATCCTGGGTGGTGCCCTCCTCTGCAGCTCCTGTCCACCCAAAGAGAGCCCAGAGTATCCAGTCAAGTACTCCGGTGCCAGGTCCAATGCCACCAGCCGAGACAATGTCTGACACCATTCAAATCATTTTACTTTTCCTTTTTTTGTCAGTTTTTCATAGCACCAGAAGTTGTGTTTGTATTTTTTTCTTTTTAAACTGCTCTGGCAAGGAAAAGTTATCTTTGTATCAAACCTAATTTTCCTCTGATTGTTTGGAATGAACTGATACATTGTGAATTAATTGTATAAAACATTTAACAAATATCTTTCAATAAAACAATTTTAGAAACGATATTCTTTTGTCAAAGTGCATTTAGTTCTCACAGACTGACTGAAGGTTCTCTTTTTTTGCTGTTTACATTCATGATTTTGGTTTTAAAGTTTACCGTCCAGAGCGATTTAAAATAAATGCATCAGTAGAATAAAATAGATGCCAGACAAGTTTTAGACAACTTGGAAAAACTCAGATCAGATCAGGAGCAGCGAGCGGTAAGTAAATAATCCACCCGATGCAATCATAAGTCACACTTTAATGCAAATCTCAGTTTTATCAACAGAAGAGTTAAGAAATTCCTAATGACCCAGCTTCTCATGCTGGCTTTCAGAAAGGAAACTGGGTGCAAGTTTCTTACTGATTGCTTTTTTTTTTAGAAACACTGTTAATGAGGAATAAAGTTGTCATGGTTTAACCTTCAAAGAGGTCACAAAGTAGAAACTAGAAAGTATAACTAAGGTGGTAGTACTAGAAGTACCCAGCAGCTCCACAGAGGACAGAGGGAGTCACTGCTACTGTGAGAACACAAATTTTAAATGTCAGGAAGAGCTTGTGCCTCTTTAAATTAAGTTCTCTTAGTTTGTAGGAACTTATTGGCTGAGGATGGTGAGTCTGGACTGGTAGCTGGTAGTTCACCTGCAGCGCCCTGCAACAAACCCTAACTGCTTGGTGTGGCTGACTGTCACAGCCTTGTCTCTCTAACATCTCTCCCAATAACTCTATGTTGCATGTGTGTATTTGGGCCTGTCTGTGTGAAATGGACTCTAAGAACAGAGTGAAAACACTGTATTTCCCAAGAGTGCGATTAAGTAATTCTTTTTCAGAAAAATGACAGAGTGGCAGAAAAATCATTGCACAATAAAACGGTTGTTTTCTCTAAAAGACTGGAATTCTTTTGAAACTATTTCCAAGAACCAAAGAACTGGTTTCCGCTCTATGAACAGACAAAACAGACACACCTACTCACACACACACACACACACACACATACAGATTGTCTGTGCCTCTCACATGCAAACACAAGTTCAAACCCCACCCCACCTCACTCTGCTGCCAGCTGTTTCTGGTTAGGCAGTTGGGCCTGCTGTGAAAGAGGAGGAGCAGGCAGGCTGGAGTTATGGAGCGGCAGCTGGAGCTCGCTGCCCTCGGTCTGGGCCTCACAGGGTGGCTTTGTTCCATTCTGACTCGCTGCCTGGCTCTGTGGAAGGTGAGCGGCACCCTGGACAACACCACAGCTACTCTGCCTGCCTACTGGGATGGGGTGTGGCTGGAATGGGATCACTGGGACTTGGCCCACGATGGCAGCCTGCACTGCTCCTTCTACCAGTCTCTCATGTCTCTTTCTGGAAGTTTTCGGATGTGGAGAGCTCTGATCATGGCAGCCATCGGAGCTGGGGGTTTTGCTGCGGTGATTGGATCAGTGGGGGCAGTGTGGTTCCCTCTGCGTGGCCAGATCAAAGTGTTTTCTGGTACTCTCTTTGTTGTGTCTGGGATCCTACTGCTGATCCCCACAGCCTGGACATGCCATCACACCAGTCAGCCACTGGAGGGTGTTGTGCTGCTGAGACGAGACTGGGGCCCCGCACTGTACCTTGGATGGATCTCCTTTGCTTTGATGCTGGTCGGAGGGGTGTTTCTCACCACCAGATGCCCCACTGGTGAGAGGCAGGTGCAGCAGCCTGGAGAGAGCAGGTACCCAAATCTAGAGGAGGAGGCTAATCACCCACTCAGCAGGATCAACAGGACTACGTTCACAAACAGCCAGTATGAACACAGATCAGGGCCTATCTGAGGGGACGTGTGTGTGTGAGTGGTTAAACTGGGTGATCATTAATATGTGAGATGACTGTGGGTAGATTTAACAGCAGAGGAAAACTTCTGTCTGCACTTGTTGAATAATGATGCACTGGCTTAACTGAGCATTTTGCTGTGTTTCTTCCATCTCTATTGAAGCTAACACGCTGTATACATTAGTACTGATTTACATTCTGGTGATAATTATAATATTCATCATTGTGATATAAGGTTCCTTTGTCTTTGTAAGGCGTGATAGACACTGTGTTTTTTTATTTATAAGGCCCTTGCTGGCTCTTTGCCTGCTTGCATTACTTTGTCTTTAAATGTGGGCCCCTGTGTTGCAGGTTGTTGATTTTTATGAGTTTGGAAAATCCCGTTGATCTCGTTGTGCACCTGCAACCTAGAATAACATGCAGAACAATGTAATGCTTACCTCATTTCCATACTTAGGGTAATTAAACATTTTAATCTCATTTTATTACACTTCCAGTTGTAATGGTCTTTGTTGATTTGTTGCTTAAAATTACTTTAATTAATGTTTTACTAATTGGCTTTTTATTACTTTTATCAGCCTTTTTATCTAGGCTTATTATCTGTGTTTCTTGGTGCCTAGGATCTTGTGTTTATATATTTATTCAATTCCACTCGGCTAGATTGTAAATGAGGTCTCTACCTCAGAGTCAGAGTTAAAACAAAAGGTTGAATGAACATTCAACTTAATTTCCCCGATTCAATAGCACAGTAAAATGAAACTGTTTGCTTTACTTGATGCAGTTATTGACACTAAACTGGCATTAAGACATTACAGTCATCGTATACATTGTAATGCCTTAAATGTGAATGTGTTAATATTGATCTTCAAACTTAATACTGTATTGCACATATACATTGCCCTACATTAGAGTAATGCAATTTCATATTTGTTTTGTTGAGAGTGGCAAAAATGTTTACATCTGAGATGAATTCTTGTGCACAAAAGGACACTGTGGAATAAAGCAAATGATTCAGATATATTTATTTGTTTGTTACATTTATTTGACTTACAGAGGTTTTAACTCCTTGTGGCACAGAACACTTGGATAAGGTGAGCGGTAATTTTGAAACATATACTGTAGTAATCTATTTTTGAGTTTATTTCTGTAAAAAAAGAGAGGAAGCATCCGATAATCATGGTAGGCTGTAAAATGATCATGTGGAACACCAATATTTAGTTGTCAGTACGATACACTCTTCAGAGTAAAGAACACAATAACAGAGAATGCACTTTTCACTCTGTCGACCAACTTCAGATTTTTCCTTCGTGCTTCACTTTCCCTATTTTTGCAATAAATTACTGAAACCATGATTTCTGTTTTCTTTTAACTCAGAGAAACCAAATTTCTGATTTAGAGATGGTTGTACAACCTGAACTCTTATGAAAATGTTTAGTAAAACCCTAAAAAGTATTATTAATTATTATTTAATAATTATTATTATTAAAGTTATTAATGACTCAAGGTCTTGGTGATATTTCTGCAGTTACATCCCAACAGACCTTGTTGTCATTTTTCATATAAAAACACTTTTTGATAATTATTTAAAATCATAGCTTATAGTGTAAGATGTACTTACTAGAGTTTCTTAACTATATGTTTCTAATGTTAGTTTGTGCTGAACAATGTAAAACTCTTAAAGGAATTTCCACATCTCATTAGTAAAAAAAAAGTTACTCCTCAAGTAATATTTACAAACACTGTATTGTTTCCTTTATATAATATATTTTATAAATCATGGTTCAAGAGAATATTGCTAGAAATCTGTATTCTGATCTGTACAGCACCTTTTCAGAAGTAAATGCTTTAAATGTCTCTTGGAAGTTTTGCATTTTAAAGCTGAAACACATTTTGGGTTTGGGGATGTATACAATCACTGTGGATTCACAAGAAAGAAAATATTTTGTTATATATTTATTTACTACAGAGCAAACTCATTCATTATGACAAAAATATACATTATTTAGGTTAAAGAAATGATCCATAAAATCGAGATATTGAGCGCGACTACATGGCACACGAAGTCTGATGGAAGGCAGAGACGAAGTTCTGTTAATGGTCCAGAAGTTCTGAAATAAAACAAATACTGTGAATGCAGCCTTGAATGGTTTGGTGACCTGCTCAAACTTATTTTAAAAAATACATTCCACCCAGCATGCAAATCTGGCAAATCATTTTAATAAATCCTTTAAACATAGAGAGGCTGAGTAACAGGAATGGCTGCAATTAGCAGGACTCTCCTCATAAACAGAGTCTCTTCAACGAGTCGAGCTGTTTGTGTGCCGCAGTGAAGTGTGTTAGTGTGGATAAGGTGCAGAGTCCCGACTTGTTGGGCTACTAGAATTTCTCCTCTCCCTCCTCCACGTCCTTCAGACTGAGAACCTCCAGAGAACCTCTGCCTTTAGTCTCACAGCGGATCAGCTCATCGATCTCCCTGAAGCAGCCGGGATCCACCAGACACACCTGAGGATGAGGAGGGGTTCATACAGAGAGTTTACACATTTTAGGATTAGAAAAACAACTTTAATATCACAGTAGAGATAAAAACCATGAGTTTGCTTGTCTGATTATCTTCACTGCAGTGAATCCAGCCTTGTTTATGTCATACCTTTCAGAGACTGTAGAGATTACTCAATCACACCCACAAACACGCTTTGATTTCTGAAGAGCCTTAATGTTCCTCACCATTTCCAGCTCCTCATCGAAGTCTTCACTCTCCACAACCTGCAGGAGCGGCTTCAGCTTCTCCTTCAGCCTCTTGCCCTCCTTGGCTGGCAGCACCAATCGCAGCCTCATGTGGGCTCTCTGGATCTCCATGGTCTCCTTCAGCTGCCGGATCACTTCCAGAGCCTGGGAACAACGGGACACATCAGTCAGTCCACACTAACAGGACACAAAGACTCTGACAGCTTGATTTCTCCTGCACACAGAACTTTATCCAACAATAATAAAACTAATCTCCACAGTGTTGTGTTAAATGCATCTCTGCCAACTGTTACTGCAACCGGTGAAAAAGGAAACACAGCAGGATGATGCGATAGCTAATTAGCAATAATGGAGCCCAGGTACGAGTGATCAGCAACTTTCTTTATTGACTGGTGGTGGGAGCAGCAGGAGCTCCGTCCGTAGGCGCTGCTACCTGGCTCGGTTTCTGGGAAGAGGTGATGAGACGCTGATTACGTAGATAGATTTTTGTGCTGAATGTCACAAATCAAATCCCAGTGGGATCCACTTAGCTGGGGGGAGCTGCAGCCAATTTCAAAGCTACATGGCTTGGAAATGTACATTTTATTGTGTTTATGTACACTGGCTCCAGGAAATAGCCGTCTTTAATTATTAAAAAAAAGGAATTGTGGTGATCAAACCAGCTGCATTTTCCATATTTTAATCAGTCTCAAAATGTTAGTACATTTCTACGACATAATAATAAACACAGGAATACATAAAAATAAGAAAATAAATCTTCTGGTGTTTTGTGGGACGGCAGCTCGAATCAATTCTATGAGAAAAAGCTTTTTGTTGTATATAATCAAAGGAACAAACAAAGCGAACGTGTCTCCTCACCTGCTGTTTAGCGCTCTTTCCGGCCTTGACAGAGTAGTGGATGTCCTTCATCGCCCGCTCGATGAGACTGACTGTGTACGGCCTCTTCGTCTCCGGGTTGACACACTTCTCTGCCACAATAGTCGCGATGTCCCTGAACATGGTTTCCAGCTGACTGTGCCTTTCCTTGTCGGACACCTGGAGCTCTCCTTTGGCCAGGATCTGAACAACAGAAAGAATGAATCAGCAGATAAAAGGTGAGGAAGTGAAGATGAACACTGTACAGGAAGGGTTCCCATTCTTTCTCATAAATTATTTCCCAGGACGCTTTTCTTGACAATACAGGACAGCACTCGCTAACAAACAGTCGTATAAGCTGCGGTTTGTAAGTAACAAATCAAGTTTAAATCAAGTAAAATGTACTTAATTTGACGGAAAATTCATCTTCTAGAAGGTTAAGTGTTCACAGCAACAAGACATTTAATCATTAATACGCTGTGTGCATGTAGATATGAGAACTTTGACTCAAAAGTCAGTTCCACGTTGCATCTGGTAAACTTGTTTTGAAGTGTCGTACAGTTTATTTAACCAACACTTAAAGTTTCTAACATATGCACCACGTAGGCGATCTGAGTGAGGGGATGAAATACAAATATGAACAGGACAATGTGGATTATTGCCAGGATATTGGGTGGATTTCCAGGTTTTCCAGGAGGCGTGGGAACCCTGACAGGCCTCTGATGATGATGATGATGATACAGTGTGACTGAGAGCTGATCAGGAAAATATTTCTCACCTGTTTGCAGATTTCTGTCAGATCATCTGTCCCAAAGGTTTTGGTCAAGTCGTCCTTTTTAGCCACCTGACCTTTGGACACATTAACGAAAACCGAGTGTGTCTGTAGAACCTCATCCAGGTCTTTCTCTCTGGAAGACATTCACACATTCATAAAGCAACAACAGCCCATATCCGCTGGCTTTCATCGATAATAAACAAGGTAATTGTTGGGTTTAATTTAATACCATGTAACGTTACTCACGCTCCTGCTCTCCAGTTCACGACTTTATTCTTGTAGCAGGCGATTTCAAAGCGCTTCCCTCCTTTTTTCATCCTCACCACCGCCACATTGGTGAGTCGGATTTGGTTTGTTGGTGTAAATATGGACATTGTTTGTGTTTTACTGCCACGTCCAAAATAAAAAAACACAAATGTGCTGTCAGTCAGTTCACAACGTCGCAGTAAAGATGTGCTGCGAGTGGCGTTTCCTCTAAAGTGTCCACCGGGGAAACATCGACATTGAACAACAGTTCCGATCCCGTTTTGTTTTTTTTTTGTGGTCGACTTTAATAATTTAGAGACTTGTGATCATTTAAAAAACAACAAAACAAAACAAAACAATCGAAATTATTTGTAAAAAGATTTTATTTCACCCAAAATACTTTTTTTTATTTTATAAATAATTATGTAATGTGTTGTTGTGTACAGTGTCACAACTTTTTTTTGTAATTTTTTTTTAAAAATTGCTTTATGTAACTACGTCTATGCTTATAGTAAAAGTTTTATTTTGAAAGTTTTAAACCGGAGCTGTTACTATCATATTGTGGTTAACTTTATGCTCGTGGATAGCAGTTGTAGCTATTCGCTGTGGCCACCAGGCGCCAATAATCATGATTATAGATGTGTGTAGGCCTAAATGTGTAACTTGTAGTTGTATTCTGTAACTGTAACCACACAATGATTTACATTCGTTCGTCTTTGATCATTTCAGTTTGGTCACTGTATTTTGAAAGGATTTACCGGAAGTTACAGCATGCTATCAACTCTGCATTGACGCTACTTTGACTAATTGAACCTTGCAGTTCCTCCGTATGACCACTTGGGGGCAGTAAAACA
>NW_023340257.1:24124887-24149927 GCF_004916995.1 Morone saxatilis
AGATAGATAGATAGGCCGGCGACGGAAGTATTAACTAACGGAAAACTAACTTAACTGTTCCGGTGAATACTTTCAAAATAAAATACTCTAAAACCGTCAAATCAGACGTTGGAACACTACTGGTGAATAAATTCAAAATACAACTTTAAATTAGTCAGCGTCTTTAAAACCATGGACATAAAATATTCATTAACTTACAATGGTCTAATACACGATACAGTATCGTAGTAGTCACGGGTCTTTGGCACCCTACTTTTACTTTGAAAGTCACATTCGAGCGTAACGTCAATAATACAAAAAAAAACTACACTTCCCAGCATGCTCAGCGGCCAAACAACATGGTGGTACACACTACCAGCTGAAGAGGACTGTGTATTTTTTTAATATAAGCAACCACTTGCAGCGATGCTGAGTTTTTTCGCAGTCTTTTCTGTCTTCATAAGTCGCGTGTCTACCTCGGACAGTAAAGGTGAGTTTATTTTAAAATAAATTCACGTTAAATTCACGTTATGTGTGCGGGGTCAATCCTCTCTCTCTCTCTACTGTTGCTGCGTTGCGTTTGTACACGTTATCAATGTTTATTATTGTTACTGTCACTAAACAGAGGATGTGTTTTCTGTGTTGTCTCCCTCCAGTGTCACACAATGCACACAGTCCCAGTGAGAGCTACTTAATGTCGGTATGGCACAACAGGCTGTACCTGTATTCAGCTGCTGCACTTGTCTTTGGCATCTGGTTCTCACTGAAGATGGCACTGAAGAAGGTGGATTGTCCCTCGCTGATATCTCATCTTCACTCATGTGTGGTTGCAGACACATTGTCCTGTTTGTGTTTCTAACAGAGCTGGGTTTTGTCAGTGGCTGATGCAGGATCACCTGTCTGTGTATTTGTCTTTGCATTAATTGTCTTCCTCTGTGTGTGTTTAGAAAAGCTTCCCCAAAGACGTCGGCACGTTGGTCTACAAAGCTGCGAAGAAGAATGACAGAGACACTGTAGTTCATGTGTCAGGGGTTAAAATCTTCTACGGCTCACAAACCGGAACAGCAAAGGTACCGATACTGGTGCTGAAAACGGGCTCATAGTGACAATGTGACTGATTTATGATGATGTTATGTAAAATGTAGGGACACACTACTACGTTCTGAAAACAGGAGTAGAAAAAACACCAAAAGCAGTTACGTAATCAAGTGTAACAACACCTCTAACAATACCATCGCTCCAAAATCGCATCCAAACTGGATCTCTGGTACAGTGTCGACATATTCAAACACTAGTTTCACTAAACTAGGATCTAATTCAGAGCTTCAAGTGGAAACATAGAAGTAAAGTAAACCATAACCATGTGCAAACCTTTTGTAAATCAGTGTTTCACACACAGTCAAAAGGCAGATTCGAGTCACGATTGATGAGTTTAAGGTTGGACAGACTGGCAGCGCGCACATAAATCAATGTACCATTCTGAGATGGCTGATAAGCATCGACTCTTCCTTTGTTCAGGCCTTTGCAAAAGAGCTGTCAGAGGAGGTGAAGGCCTTGGGTGTACCAGCAGAGGTGATTGACATGAAAGACTACGATCCAGACGATCAACTTGCTGATGAGGTAAGTCCGGTTCAACGAGAAGAAATAAATGGCCCTGAACACGACGATGTGGGTTTAAGAACCTACATCCTTTAAGAACCATGTACAAGAACCTAAACCAACTTCAGAGCTGCTCCTCAGTGTATAAGCTTACATTTTGACATTGTATGATTTAACCGATTCATTAATGCATCAATTAAGTGTTGCAGCTGTGTTAAGAGGATAAGCCTGCTGTATAGACTGGACCAAGAAGTTGCTTCAGGGTGTTTAATTAAATCTCTAGAAAGCAAATTCAATCACATAAGACCTGGCAACGTGTACTTACAGGCGAGGCTTAATTAGAGCAGAATTAATCAAAGTAAAATGAATCATAACTCTTTTTGTTTTTTAAAGCTTGACAACAAACAGTAGAGTGAGCCTCAAGTTCTCTAATGTTCCAGCTCAGCCTTTCCTTCATTTGTCACCGATTTGAGTCTTCAAACGGCCGTCACAGAGGACGGATGTGTTACACCAATCTGGCTCAGCTGAAGAAAGATGGATTATTTTCATCACTGTTGCCTTTTTATTTTGTGGGCACAGGCGCAGTGTACTGCAATGACAGATGAATAGGAGATTGGTTGGCTGGTACACAGCAGGGGAGAACCATTTATTCAGTTGGACAGTGATACAGTTTGTAGTGATGGAAACTCTCCTCAAGAGAAATGACCGCAGGCACCAGTCGCTCCCTAGATGCAGCTGATCTTCGGTGCACCGACTTACTGGCCAGCCGTCAGTCAAGAAGACACGGTTTGTTTCAACAAGTTGAAGTGTTCTGTTTATTTCCACAGAGCCAAGGAGACGATGTGCGTTCACTTTAGATTTCATTAGGGTTTCTTAGTATTTGTTGTCTGCTGATGTGGCTCAAATTGCTGTGAGCTGGAACGAGCCAGAGGCATGAAACGTAGCCCGATAACTGTTTGTGAAATGATGTGGGCATGTGCTTCACAAGAAAAATGACTGCAATTGGCAGACGGTGGCGCTATAATAATTCACATTACAAAAATAAAAATGGAAAGGGACACCCACCCAGTGAGTCCTATTGACTTGAAATGTGACACACAAGTTCCCTTCAGTGTTCTCTACAAAAACATTTACTTTTGTGATTGTGATATATATTGTGATATATATATATATATAGATAGATTTTTGTGATACTTTATTAATACCAAATTTGGTATACAGCATTGGACATTACTCATTAATAATTTGTCCAGTCATAAAGCTGGTTAGATATCTGCAGACAAATTGGAAATATCAGAATCAGACATACTTTATTGATCCCTGGGGGGAAATTTGTTAAATAGGTCTACTGAAGCAATTTAAGCCTGACCTATAGGGGGCGCCACAAACATGTATCTGAAAACCTGGTCGACAGATTTTGGTTCACAAGCTCTAGAAAAGTGTATGAACCAAATTCTGAAATCATTCTGGTCTATTAATCATTATCTGCCATTTCATTATCTACATTTTCTCAGTTTTCTTTGCGCTGGAACGAACTAGAGACTTGAAGCATTGCACCATAACTAGAAATTAAATGATTCCAATCAGCCTTATGGTGGCGCTGTAATTAAAGCCCAAAATATGAAACATTTCTCTATTTTTATACCATATTTAGTATACACATTATTCTACTATGAATGGCTTTGTGTGCACAATGACTGAACTGCTGCAGGCTCTGTGATGTGATTGGTCTCACTCCTTTTAAACAGGATTAAACTGGCCGAAGTAACCCGCTTGTTCCTGCTTGTGGCTTTAACTTTGGCCGACTTCGCTGCAGCGCAAAAACTTGAACTTTGAAACTGCAGCTGTGCCTGTATTCTGGATTTATTTTCTTCTGTCTGTTTAAGTCTTGGAGGCAGAATCAGTTGTGTGTTTGTATAACCATTCATCATATAATTTCCATAAATATTATATGCTGAAAACATATTGGCCAGTTGTCTTCCCTGGAGCGAATTGTTCACGGTGCTCTAGTGCTTTCCAAGATTTGTGTTAGTTTGACTATGGATTCCCGTCAGTGTACAAGTCCATTCTGCTTTGTAGTTGTCAGAAATCGATTACTAGATACATTTGTTCTCTAAGTCCAAATTAACAAGGGGTTTACTACTGTTGTTCAAAGTATCCAAGAAAAGGTATCAGATCAAGACACCTGCATTTACAAATACGTCTTCTGTGTGTTTAATGAAATGTTTACCGGTACTTGTGTCACTGTCTCTCTTTGTCTGTTTATCTCCATTCAGTGCACCAACAAGGCGGTCTGCGTGTTTCTTGTGGCCACCTACACTGACGGGCAGCCCACAGAGAACGCTGAGTGGTTCTGCAAGTGGTTGGAGGAGGCGTCCACTGACTTCAGATACGGGAAGACCTACCTCAAAGGCCTCAGATATGCAGTGTTTGGTCTTGGCAACTCTGTCTATGTTGGCCACTATAATACAGTAAGAAATGGCTTCCATATGACTTCTATCAGAATAATAACACAGCTTGATAATGTGCTTCACAATGAGTTATTCAAAGAATATTAGAAGCTACAAGGTTGCATTGAGTTACTATTACAAACAGCCAGACTTTATATGTTTAAACTCTGACCCAGTTTTCTTTTTGCCTCACCAGGTGGGTAAAAACGTGGACAAATGGCTGTGGATGCTGAGTGGCATGCGAATCATAACCAGGGGAGAGGGAGACTGCAATGTGGTGAAGAGTCGTAATGGCAGCATCCAGGCAGATTTCCTGGCCTGGAAGGTCAAGTTCCTGAACCGCCTTCAGGCTCTGGCGAAGGGTGAGAAGAAGACTTGCAGTGGGAACTGTAAGACTGGAGGCTCCTGTAAGAACAAGAGGAAAGAGGGACACGAGGAGGAGGAGGAGGAGGAGAAGGAGAAGGAAGCTCAGCAGAATAACAGCTCTGAGGTAATGAGTTTATAGCAGTGTTTATAATGGCACACTGAGAACAGTTGACTTACTTGTGGGGCAGTAGGTTAACTTAGTGGTTAAAAAGAACTGTAATTACTAGTAAAAGGCACAAAAACTGCCTTTAAATGGAAACCTTTTAGATTTCACGAATTTCTTGCGACTGAAAGCTTAACCAGAAAACATTTTCTCCATAAATATGATCCAATGTCACCAAAATAAGTGACATTTTTGTTAGTGTGTGACTTAGTGCTGTAAAGTGTTACGCACGTGTCCCGACCCAGAGACCAAAGTTACGGAGTGTGAGAACAGGCGTACGGAGTGCATAGTGGGAATGTCAGAGGCACCATTCAACCTATTACAAGTCAGTGTAGCATAAAAATGATTTTATTATTATTTAAGGTAGGTAGAAAAATGATTTAATGGAGCTTTAAGTACATACATTTCATTCATTCACCATGCACCATCAGTCAACTTTAACCTTACATTTTGCCCAGTGCACTGTAAATAGACTCCATCTTGCCCCTCTTGACTCAGAATACAACTAAGCAGGTGATAACTGGTGAATATAAAAGGAAAAAAGGCTGAAGACACGTGTAGCTGGTATATGATGTCATCTTTCAACATTACAAAGGCACACACAAAATCACAGGAAGCTGAAGTGGACTGGATGTGCTAATGGCCTCATGTTGCACTTCAGCAATGTGATTAAAATCAGAGCGGGACTCAGGAGGAGGAGTGTTACTCTCAGTTTATCAGATCCTTTTTTGGTAGCACTGATTTATTTTCAAGGGTAAGCATGGTGTTATAAATGTTCTGCATGGCTTCATCGCTGTCAGCACTGTCCATCATGTCAGAATATGAAAATAGCACTTTCCTTCCACCAATCAAATTTTCACAAGAAGGAAAGTACAAACACAGACATATATGCACACTCACACACACACACACACACACACACAAACACAAACAGCTTTCATACGCATCACCGCACACACAGATGACCAGTTGTCATGGTAGCAGGCACCTCAGAGCCAAATCTAGCTGAGACTTCTTCCCCTCTGTCTGTAACACTCAGTGCACTCAGCAGAGGTGACATTCAACCGGAACCAAGAGTAGCTGAGAACCGCGGCGAGGGGATCATCGCCGTGATTTATCTACCCACTGTACCACTTGTGCACTCCATCCTGCCGAAGTGCCAACACTGCATTGTGATAAATCCTCTGAAACGCCGTAAACACGCATATGGCTTTTCTTATTTAATTAGGCGGCCCAAGAGGGGATAACAATGTACAATAAATGTGCTCCATATGGGCTCCCTCATTTAATTATTTTAGTAGTCACAAATCTTTAATTGGTTATGGGTTTTAACTGGAATCTCTCTACGTTAGAGGATCGTTTACATTTTTCACTCGATCATCTGTGTCACCGTGTCCTTGATCGTCTTTTTTTTAAAGGGGTTTCTTTTCTTTTCTTTCTTGTGCCAGGAGGATCTGATGGAGTCCAGCAGCGATGAGGAGGAGTCTGGCTTGCAAGATGAGAAAAAATCAGGTTCAGTGGTTGACATGGAGGATCTGGGCAACATCATGAGCAGTGCCAAGAAAGCCAAGGTCAGACTCTGTCCACCAGCATGGTGACACTACTTTCAGTAATATATATACGTATCTTTTTCAGTGCACCACACAAGTGGCCATATTATTTACAGCTCAGTTATCTGATGATCTTTTACAAAAGCCACTTTCCCTTTCCCTAACTTCAGAAAACTACTGCTGCATTCTGGCAAATAAGAAAAAATGAGCATTCAATAACGCATACTGTACTTGTAACACGAGTTAGATATACAGTACTCAGCTGCCTGCGTCACAGTATTACAGGCAGGTAGTTGTTGAATCATTTCAGACTGGAGTGCCAATCATCATCCAGCAGGTTTATTTTGAGCGTTTCAGCGTTAACGTCTATAAGCGGACACCATCGTGGCGTTAAGCTTCCACCACGTTAGCCCTATGTAAGTGTGTTTAGGAAGGAGGAAAAGTGCTGTCATTGAAGGAGCAGTGGCAGATGGGTTGATAGACACCAGACCCCCGGCAGGCGAGAAGCGGAGGCTTGCGTAAGAGCGAGGACGCCCACTTCACAGACTTGTGAGGAATCAGTGACTCAAGAAAAGCAGAAAAAACGAAAAAGAAGAGACGTTATCAGTCCTGTATAGGCTGTAGTGTAAGGATAAGAAGGTGAGCTGTGAGAGGGAGAGAAGGAAAAAATTTATTCAAGGTACAGATCATTGTAGGGAACTCGTCTTGTACGTTTTAGATTAGCTGCTCGATATTTCCATCTTACATACAAAAATCTAATAAATTGGAAAAATGAAAGCCTTCCACAGAGGAAGGGGGAATTTTCTTTTTAATGCACCTGTTTAAAGGCAGAGTGAGTAGGATTTTCTGAAAAGCAATCTATCACCACTTATGACCCACTAGAGGTGTATGGTGGTGTCTGTATCTGCCCTCTGCCTGCATTTTCTCATTTTGCTGTGTTTGGCCTGGCAGCATTCAGCCATGTCATTGTTTACATAACCCGAGCTACTCTTTCTGTACAACAAACTCTTCCCGGGTGGCGTTACTGCACTCACTGGTCCACTGTTGTCTCCTGCAACACGTCACCTCATCTCTCCCAAGGTTTTAAAACAAGACTTCTCTTAGAGCGAGACCTGGTTAGAGACGCAGCAAATCAAGGGAATAGTACAGAAAACATCATTTTTCTGTACAGTTGTTTTGCCAGTCATTTATAATAACAAACTGAGCCCATCAGTAGCAAAAACAAGCACTTTTAATGGACGTATGGTGCGCGATAGCCCTCAAGGATTACGTTGAAGCCTGTTTCACAGCTACAGGCTGCAGCACTCACTCAATACTGGAACAAATTCAAAATGTGTTGTACCCATTAGTCATTTTGACACAAAAACATGGTGAAATGAAGTCCAGGTTGAAAAATACCTGATACCCTTTTAACAACAATGCCAGCAACACTCATTTTTGATGTTCTTATGGATCATTACATTTTCATTTCTGCTCTTTACTGTAAAACGTAGTAGTATTTGTACATTGTGGCTACAACAAACATGAATAGCTTTTGAAGCTTTTCAACTCAAACTTCTGAGAAGGATTTGCCACCTGTTAGCCTCTTTTTAGCTCTAAAGAAAAAAGTGAGTGAACGTGTTCTCTTCTGCGTCTGACAATATTTTTGTGTGTGTTTCAGTAACTCAAGGGAATGGCCAAGATAATGCTGCAGTTGATTGGAGCCTCTGGTTCCTACATTTTGTTCTCATGAAAGCATAATGCCATAATGACAAAGTTAATGTTGTGCTACCAGTGCTAGATTGCAGTGTCCCATGTCTCACGCGGACAAGTAACACGACTTTAACAACAGATTCTCCAAGGCTTGTCCCCTTTAGTGAGACATAAATATTACAGTATATTGTGTGTCAGCTTTGTGAGGTTTGGACAGGCCTCTTTGTAAGCCCTACATGGGTGTGTTTATACGTCACAGTTAAGTCTGCCACAGTGGAAGGAGCTAGACTTCTTTTTAAAAATTGCATGAGGTGTTTTCATTTATGATTTTATGTATTTTATGAGGAAGCCACGTGTTCCTATTGTCATTCTTTCCCCTGAGGATATTCCCATTTGTATTTGCGATGACCAATTGACTTCCATTTCACCTACTGTAAAGTATTCTAATACTAACTTGTCTTGTAAGATTTAAGTATAATTATGACTGGTATCATCACCCTTGGATGTCAGAATGCTTTGGCGATGTGTCTGTGGTAACAAATTAGTGTTTTTGCATAATTTGGTCACACAGAGCAGGCAGTGAAAGATGTAATTAGTTTGTACTAAACATTCGCTATTGCCAAGAGACGACAAGTATTTAGCCAAGCTGCAAATTAAGTGTGAACGAGGAAATTCCCCTGACAGGAATATGTTAGTTAGCTTATTTAGTGTAGAGCTAGTGGAGGTCCAGAAGTTTAATATCTGTTTCATATCACTCCCAATTAATAGCTGAATATTGCAGAATATCGTGCAGTACTAAAAACAAAGTGCTGGGGATAATCGTGTTCCCAGCTAGTTTTCTGTTGTACTTGAGCTATATCTCAGCCTGCAGTTATGATGTCTTTGACCACTAGGTGATGGCAGAGTCTCTCAGTTGCAGGCAGCTCAACTCTTTGAATGAACCACTGGTGTGACATTTAACACCACACTGTCATTTTCCTCACAAGCTATTTACATTCATTATATATGCACATCAGTGAGATTTTATATACTTTAAGTACAAGTTGGTACAGTTTCTTACTGGTGATGGCAATGTTTGATCATATTTGTTCACTCAATTTGGTCATATTTAGTACATCTATACAACCCTCTAGGACTATGGCAATAAATGAACAGTACAGTAAACATCAGCAAATTCACTGCTACTAATTTGTATCACATCTTGTTGGATGTTGTTCCTTTAGTCCAGTGGTCAGTCTTGAGCCTCTTGTGAAGTTACAAGATGACATAAACGAAAACAACAAAACAGAAATACAAATAACAAGGGGTTGTGCAAGGGTGACACCAATAACCCGCAACAGCGTGTACTTTTTATATGTATAAATATATACACTCTTAAAACAAGACAAATTAGAGGATAAGACAAAGAAGAGATGTGTTACTCCACAAGTCCTAAACTGCAAGGACAAATACAGTTACTGTATACAGCATGGTCAGTGTCCCAGTGGTCCTCCAGTCCTTTATCAAAGTCTTTTAACGGGCAAGCTGCCCACGTATTCCTCCACCCACAAATCCCTAGAGAAGCAGGCAAGCTTACACTTCCAGTTTATAGGAATCAATGTTTTAGTGGATAAGCAACCCAATGTCCAGATCTGGGCAACAGTGACTACCACATTATTGTCTGGGTGTTTTTGGCCCAGAAGACATGCTATGGGACATATTGGAAGTTAACATAACCTCTTGGATCTTAACTAAACCGACTGTAAAACATATTCCCTTAAAGTTCAGTCACAAGAGATGTCCAGCATGTAGCATTCATTGTTGAAAGGTCATTGTATTGTTAAATGGAGGAATGTTTTTTTATGGTTTGTTTTTATCTCAGACTGAGGGCACAAGGAAAAAAAATGAATAGACGATATTGTTCAGTCTGTTTGTTTTTGAACGTGGCCATGCAGAGATTAAGGCTGTTTTCAGAGTTTCATTGGTTGTGGCATTTCATGCTCTCAAACCCATTACACTCAAAAAAACATCTGTCTCGAGTTGATTTTGATCTGACAATTACTGAAATAAAGTGTCACTAGCTGTTTACTTTCTTCACGAATCAGCTCTCACTTGGATAAGTAAGTCACCTCATCCAACCCTGTTTGTTAAGGCCAGCCCATAAAAAGCAGAAGGCTTTGGAGCTAAATATGGCACAGATGGATTTGTCTGTATTGATGTCAGTGGTGCTTGTAGCTAGGCAGGAATGCGAATGAGTAGATCACTGCTAATCTTGATGATACATATTTCCTACACCTGTTTTTCTTAAAATGTATCCGATGATGGATTGGCAGGCACGCTGTGATTGGCTCATATTGCCCAACCTTAGTCTATATCAGTCTTTGGCTGTAGTCCTATTAGTTTTCTGCCAAATGCCAGTAAGCTATATTAAGCTATTTTCTTTGTTTCTCTAATTGTTTTTGCACAAATTGCACTGGCCAAACTTTGTCCTATGAGCTTTCTTTTTCTGCCAGACTGATCCATTTCATACTGTAGGACTGTTACCAGATAGGAATTAGTGTGGAACGGATCATTAACCTGACGCACAGCTTTCTAGGCTGGGTCTTGATGTTTTCATCTTAGTGGGAGAAAGCAGAGATGAAGATGCTACTATGACTGAAAGGACTTGTATTACCTCAAAGTTAGTGTTGGGTCAATTGTGTGTCAGTTAATGGAGGTTGGCAGTGATGTTACATTATGTTCATGAATATAATAATATATAGGGTAAAATCAATAACTTAGTGCAGCACTGAGGCAACTGTGACTTAAGTTTCTTACGGCTTTTCTTATTTCCAGTATTATGTTAGAGCCAATATATCAACTGACCAATATTGGGCTATTGCAGACATATCAGCATCGGTGTATATGTTATCTGATATGAAAACAACTTATTTTCGTTTTCCCCTTTAAAGTCTGTATCGATCTAGCTAGGGTATTTATTTTTTACCCTAGTCTTCTTTTTCTTTTCCTACGTGATACCTCTCTTTTGTACTCTCTCTCCCACATGTACATTTGTGTTTGTCCCATGATCACCTGTTTGCTCTGTGTGTTATCGCTGTACTGTCCGTCTGCATCAGCCCCATGTTGTGTCATGGTTCCAGAGCACAACACGGTGCTGTGAGATGTCCCAGTTCTGTTAGTCCAGACAGGCCCAGGCATAACTGGATGTCTGTGAGCTCTCGAGCGAGGGTGAAAGCTGAGCAGTGGGAACCAGAGACTGAGGCCAGATGAATCGCTAGGTCTGCACGCAAACACACCACAGGGACAGATTGTTGCACTGTTGGCTACATGTTGCGTATGCTGTCAGAATTTTGCATGTTATGGTTGCAGTAAGTGAGAGTGGACATTTGTGCTGGCTCAGTCTTATCCCATTTTTGGGTTTAAATTGCAGGCTATAGAATTTTTACTCCCAGTCTGGCGCACTTAAACAGCTATTTGAGCCACCTCAGGATGGCTGATCTTATCCTAGATTGACTGATTGTGTTACTGTACACCTGCACTGATAACTGCAACAGAGCATGGCTTATAACATCCTTTAAACCACCTAGTAAGTAAAGCAGCACCCCGCCATAGTTTGCATAGAGATAAATTAGGTTTCTAAATGTCATTCAGCATAACACCAAATCCTTTTCCACCTTGGAACGAAATGTGGGAGGATTCTGACACAGCACGGTCGCTTAGTTAGTAACAGCATCCCCTGTCCATAAAGGAGCTGCTCATCGAGGGACCACTGCTGCTGTCATGAGTGTGGAATCTTTATCGTACTTGGGGCAGAGGCTCATTAATGGTGGGCACACATGGCCTCAGCTGCACAGAGCAGATAGAGCTGCTAGATAGCTACATGGGTTTAGATTTTTCCAGGTGGAAGGTGAAAGTACACCATTGTCAGGTGTTAAGAGCCCATCTGTTTCTGCTGACACACCTGGGGTCATGATCAGATGAACAATACATGGGCTGTGTATTTACACACTTATGTTAGAACCTAGTTTCTTTTACGTGAGGTTCAGTCTCTTTTTTTTCATGGGATGCCAAAAGCAGGTTAAAGAGCAGTATGTAGGATGTAGTGGTAGCGGTCAGATTGTAGATTGTAACCAACTCACCTCATCCTCCCCTTCTAAGCGTGTAGGACAAAACTAAGGTGGCTGTGAAACTCATGAAAAGCGCAAAAAGCCCTGTTTTGTTTGTCTGTTCTGGGCTACTGTAGAAACATGGCAATTCGACATGACAGTCTCTGTAGAAGAGGACACGTTCATTCTAAGGTAATGAGAACACATTTAAATTATTTTCAGGCGAAAACAAACCAATGAATATTGTATTCCATTCCATTTAATACATTGTATGTTTTTCACATCAGATATTTTGATGAAATTGACTAGCAGTATGTCACAGCTACGCAAGTCCATGCATGAAATGCAAGTAAATTGTGAAAAATGCTTTTTGCCTTTGCCTGGTGTGAATCTTCTGCTTCCCTCATCTTAACAGTGAGTGTCAGCTCATTATATAGCCGTGGGTCTGCAACCTTTTTGGCTCACTCCTATTGTTTTTGGCTGCCACAGAAAAATCCCTAAAGTATCTGTATCATCAAACAGCAGATAAGACAAAATTAGTGGCTAGTTGGTGAACATAGTGGAGCATTTAGCAGCTATGGAACCAGATATTTCCCTCAAGAGTTGGAAGAGACAATGATCAGGTGGCCAGAAACACAACTTCCAATAAATGATTATGTTGCTTCTTGTGTACGAGTTTGCCATATCAATTTGATTGATTATATGTTCAGCAATTGCAGGTTTAATTTTTTTTCAAAGTAACTTTCCAAATAAAAGAAGCACAGCCTGCTCTAGAGATCACTGACTCCAAATGCACAGATCCAGGGGAGCTTATTTTCCTCTGTGTTCTCAGAGTTTTTATTTCAACTCACTGGCACATGTCTATAGCATTTAGAGTTGTGCAGCCAATGAACAAGGGTTGGCGCCCTACAGCAAGCTGCACAGGAAGCAGTGAACTGTCTCAGTTCTTCAGGAAAACACACATACGAACATTTGTCAACATTTGCTGAAAAAGTATCAGCCCCTTATGAGCCCTGCTGTGCTGAGAAGATGACGTATAGGTCCCTATAGAGGAGCTGAAGCAGCGGCAGCACTACAGTAATTGGGTGGCGGTGTCACTTAACATGGTTAATCTCAAAGGCAACTTGTCTGTCACGCCTCTCTGAAAAATAATACCTGTTCGTTTGCACTGGGCAACTTTTCCAGCAGGACTTAATCAATCTTCCATTGTGTCTGTAAACAGCATATCTCTAAGATATTTAGATTTCCATACAAATGTTGTATACTGCAATAATGTAATCCTGGCCTGAGGGAAGTTGTAAATCTTTCAAACAAATAGGTTGCAGCAGCTTTACCATCAAGAAAGCCAGCTGCTGTGGTATAGAGTTACTGCATTTCACTGCACCTCTGAAGGGCCTGAAACCAAAATCTCCCAATACTGTCTGTACAGGAGGATGCCCCTTTATTCAAAAATGATCCTGCAGTGGTTAATGGTTATGTCACACAGTCATTAAAGGACTGCTGAATCGCAACCCTTGATCTTCAGTCCTGACTAACATCAAACATTTTGGAGGAGCTCTTTTTTCTTTCTTGCTTTTAACTTGACTTTAACTCAAATGTTAAGCATCAAATCACGTGGCAGCTACTGCATATTCAAACAGGATTTTTAAGCTTTTCTGGATGCTCTGTCCTACTGTTGGAGTCTGGTTTAAAAAGAAAAAAAAAGTCATTGTACAGTGCCGTTTCTGTTGACCTTCTCTGTTGCTGTTGAAGTTGTGACATTTCAGAGCTTTGTTCTTGCATCCTGCAGCAGTTTACACGGTATCAGAATTTGAGGACTTCAGGTGTATTGCAGTGACAGGTGTGATTAATGGCAAGGTTGCAGAGCAATGTCCTAACATACGTCTTAATTTGTCAGCATTCTTCTGCGGGAAACATGAACGTTTTTGAGTTAATGCCATCCAATGACTTGTTGCTAACCTGGATGGATCCTGACAGTGTGGAATATCTTACTTGTAATGTCTTTAGTGCTGTGTTTGCCCGTCTGTTCATTTATTGCTAGAGGTGAGACATCACTGATGCACAACTGACTCCTAAATGTATTTATGGTTGACAAAGTTGAAAATGATAGTAACTATCAATGCCTATCAGTTAAGAAACCAAATATCTGCAATGCAATCTCCCATAATAATTAATATTAATCAGTTTCAAGCCTGCTAGCCTTACAGTGTCTATTTGTTTGCTTCTTGTTTGATGCATTTGTAAAATGATGTCCCTGTGAAATAAATTATTGGCATCAGGTGGACAAACATAAATTGAGTAGCTAGATTTATTTATTTGCTCAACATAAAATTCCTGACGTTATAGTCTATGATTTTATAGCTGTATCAGATGCCAGTCACAACACAGCAGCTGAGCCTGATTTTTCACTGATGCCATCGTGGTTATAGACACTGTCCAAGTTTTCCTTTTCTTTTTTTTGTCTGCCACAGAGCAAACAGGAGGGTGGAGGAGACGGTCACATGGTGAAGCTATCAAAGATGAATGGATTGAAGAAGACTGAAGATGAAGGGGAAAGAAGAGAGATGATCACCCCTGCCCTTAGAGAAGCACTGACAAAGCAAGGTGAGGAAAAAGACAGTTGTTGGTGGAATTTTTTGAATCTTTGACTGGTGTGTGAAACTGTAGCCATTTCCAAAAGAACATCTGCTGGGTGTCACTGGTGACTGTGGATAATATATTCATATTATCTAGCAGCACTGCTTTGCAATAAAAAAATCACATTACAGACCTAGCACACCAGCTGCTTGTCAGCATATCCTTAACCTTGCTCTTTTCACAAGGGCAGCAAAGTTGTAATTCACTTTAAAACATGAATTATTAGTCATGTCATTTTTTTTATTTCAGCAGTCAATCTAACGAACACATGCAAATTGCCAGATCAATTTAGATCTTTTTTTTTTCTGAAAAGTATCTTTCATGATCAAAGTCACTGATAGAGGTGTCCCTTCTCAAACTCAGTTTACCTCAGTTACCCCTAAGATGTTTTGTAATTCATCAAGTATCCTGTTTACTAGCCTCAAATGCTAATCACTTCAGCATACCACACAGGAAGGAACAATATGTTGGATTATGTTGAAGTTAATCAGCTGCAGAAATTGGTCAGTGCTACACGAGAAGTGTGGAGCTGGGGAGTGTGTGTTGTCTAATGGCATTTAATGATGCATTGCAGTCCAATTACCCTCTCTGCCTCCGCCTGTCCTCAGGGTGCAGTCCCAAGAGTTAGTTTCGTTCCTCTCTCCTCCCACATGAAAAACCTCAACAGAACTTAGCTGGTGTCAACATTGTAGTGTTCATAAAGTTCTTAATTCAGACCCTGTTTGTTCAACTTATTTGCCGTCACAGTAGAAGAATTCTTTCTCTATCTGGCCTGTTTTTAATGGCTGTTTTATTTGGGGGAAAAAGGCATTTATTCACTGCCTCTAGTGTACATGTAGTGTATCCATATGTTCTATGTGTATGTAAGTGTTTGCCTCTCATTAAATATTGTAGTCTTAGTTTTTGTTGACTCATTAGCTCTGTCTGAAACATTTTACTATCTCTGTAGTTAGTCTATTCATTAGTACAGCACAGGCCAGTCATTTTCAACCAGTAACCCCCCCCAGTGTTAGCTTACAAAACACTCTATAAATAGGGCTCTGTGAGCAAGACTTCACTTCATTTGACCAAATGTTGACCTATTTCATGGCGTTTATGTTGGCAACCGTCAGCCCCCGTGGACGGTTTGTTTTATTTGCAATAAAAGAATGAAGGATGAAAGTTTTGGCATTGTTTTAAGGATATTGGGTCTTGGAAGGCTGTTTCCTGTATAGCCCTTTTCTGGCATGACATGGATGCAAAAGTCACACATCTATTGGAACTATTGTGTAATGCCCAAGAAAGTTTTAACAAAGTGCTGCACATTTAACAAAAAGGGAGAGTAGAGTTTTCAAATGGGACTGAAACGTGTACCCGTACCTAAAATCAGTTTCTTTGAAATGTGCATTTTTGCTGGTAAAGAGTAAATGTAGAGAGCAGACAACCAGTTGAAACAGTCATTGTAATGGATTGAGGAACATGTATTCCGTGTACTATAATAAATAGCAAAAGCTATGTTATTTTTATGTGATGTATAAACTGGCACATCTGCTGCAACAATGTCACCAAATGAGTTTTAAATCATGAAATTATCATCATGAAAATGTATTTATTATACAACACAAGGTTGTATAACGAAATAAACGTTTGCAGCCCCTTCATGCTACACACAATAATAACAGATAATAAATAAAGTAAAATAAACCGTACATACAGTTTATATACATATATACATACACGTATACACCCAGGAAATAACTCTGCAGTGCATCTTTTTAATTTGCATCTGGGGGAATGTAAACAAAAGCAATAAGATAATGATGATGATAATATGGTTTCATTTTCATGTCCATCCACTTTGAGTGTGTTTGAGCACCAAGCATCATTGAAGTAAACAGAGTCCGCCTCTCCTCGTCCTACGCTCTGTCAGCTTGGAACACGGTCTGCCCATCGAGTGCTGATCCAGGATGTTGATGGAGCAGGTCTCTGTAAAGATGTGAGCACAGTAATATCTAGGTTAATAAGCTTTCACAAGAACGCGTGGCATTAAACTAGGGCTGCACAATTAATCAAAATATTATAGAAATGGCAATGACCAAGTGCAATAACCAAATGCCAGAAGCTGTAATTTTTTGATAAAGGTAAAATGTGTTACAAAAAAGCATTATAATGAGACACTGTAGTGCTGCAGAGTTGCCCTGGCCTACAAATCATGTTCTACAGACCCAAACAAATGTCACAGCATCATGATTTTACTAGTTTTTTACTAGAAAATTGTCATGCTAAAATCATAACTTACACTAATCTGTTAATAACACAAATATTACATGACCATGTATGTAAGACCAATATTGTAATTATACAATATTGTGCAGCCCACTAAACATAGGAATAATGTTATTTTGCAGCAGAATATTTACTAATGATAATTAACTAAGAATAATTGACTCTCTGAGTACTTAAAAAACTAGTACATGTGAGATTCTGGGGAAAAAAACAAAACAAATCAAATTTTTCAACTCTTTGATTAAAGTTAAAAACAGAAAACAGTTGTAACTCTGTAACTCAAACATCTGTTTCTATGATTATATTAGTGACCACCTGCTTCTCATTCAACTCTTTAAGGACGCCTTCAATTTGCCAACAGAGCTAATCAACTGAAGACTGACAGGTAGCCTGCTGCTGCCTTACTCGTAGGACTTCTAATCGGTATAAAACAAAATAAGCTGGCCCAGGCAATTTGGGTACAAAATTATATTCTAAGATGTGATACCCTTGTCCTCCACTCAAGAGTATCACCTGAGGGAAATAAAATAAGCAGGGAGAGGATGTTTTAATGTTTTTGTTGATTATGGCGACCTCTGTGGACAAAAGCGGTAGTGTTTCCACCACCTTGTTTGATCTCATTGATGGGAATCTAACCGAATTGGACCCAGTGGCAGGCATTTAAAATAATTACAGAGAAATAGCCAGTCTTCTAGCTGATGTAGGTCATATAGAAGCATCCGTATTGAATTGAGATTGTTTTATAACCATTTAAAAACTCATTTTAAAGTACGTTTCTAACTAGAGCGTTGTTGTCTCATTAAGAAGAAAATAAGAGGTGAAGGTATTGAGAATTTATTTGCTAGAATATCTGTTTCAGTATTGCACATTTAACGTTTGTGCTCATGAACTCCAGAACCTTTTATTATTGTTGTTATGAGGCCTCCTGGTGAATCTTAGTTATTTTTCCTTCCTCTGTTACAAATATTGATGTACTGTACATCGAAGTACAATTATTCATAGCACATATTGTACTTTCTCAGTGATAACTGAGAAAGGGGAAATAGAGAGACCTTTCTTATTCTCTCCATCCACCTCCCACTCACTTGTGCTCGATCCTCTCCACTGACACACTGAAGGACACAAAGACATTGGAAATCAATTCCCCTAACAAACACAAGAGGGGAAACGTTGCTTACATTAAAATCATTAATAGTTGAATAAACTGCCAGCAGGTCCAATTCCTTACCGTAGTTTCCTCAGTCTTGTTGGCCTGGGATTATATATTTTTATGTGTCTTCAGTTGCTAGGAGCGAGGTTAGAGGAGGACATGTGCTCTCAAGGTATTTTCAGGTGGAAAAACAATTTGGTGCTGGTCAGCATGTTTTTGCCCCAAAGAGAAAAAGGCACAGCAAACATTAGGTGTTCAAGAGATTGAATTCTGTGTGTGTATGTGCCGTTGTGTTTGTGCATTTATAGGTATCAAAAGAACATCCTTGATCAATGGCAATCTCTTTTATTCAGGTGGTAAATTAAAAAGTGTTTTCAACATTCAGCCTTTTCTACAAATATACTCTCAACAGCCTTGATGAATAATATTTGTTTTTGACTCATCTAGCATCAAACTTCTGGATCTGTGGAAGCAATGAGAGCTCATGCACACTCTGACATGAATTTCATGCTGTTTTTTAATGAGATTTTTCAGCTACAGTGAAGTGGAGTAGAGTTAATAGCAAATAATTAATAGTATAATAAAAAGCTACTACCTAAATTTCACGCCGCTAAATGACTGATGCCTCTTTAAACTTTAAAGAGAAGACTTTAGACTTTAAATGTGAGCCCTTCATAATTCCCTAGAAGCGATCCCAATATCATGTTCTGGTATTTCTTCAGCAGATTAAGTGATACAGATAAAAATATTCTCTTTAACAGACACCACAGAGGAGGATGTGTGTGGAAAAAAAAAAACTGAGACCTGCAAGGACTCACCCAAACGTGGCCATTCGTAGCCAGTGGTATTACACTGCGGTAATATAAGAGGATAGAGAGGCGGACATGTGTAGAAAGTGAATTTGAAACACTTTATCCTCCTTTTGTGCTGAAAGGGAATTTGAAACGCTATCCCCTCCTTCTTACCGTGGATGTGCCCTTGAGCCGCTGCTAGTTGCATTATTGGAAATGTTGAGTACTAGGAGAATGAAGATGACTCTGAATGTTGAGCAGGGCTTTGTTGGTTTAACACTAAAAGAAAATGTAATCTCCACTTTTCTGTGTGTTCATCATCTGCTGAATTTGGCCTATGTGGTACTGGGTCAAAAAAGTGTTTACTGAGTGACAGCCTTATTCTTCTCACATCTTGTTATTTCTCTTTCTGTGCAGGATACAAACTAATTGGTAGTCACTCAGGAGTAAAGCTTTGTCGCTGGACCAAGGTAATAGAATTTACTCTTCTCAATAAAGCATTAGACTTTTTCGACAAAATGCATGAATCACTTTAAATGTGTTGTTTCTTTTTGTTAGTCAATGTTGCGTGGGAGAGGAGGCTGTTACAAGCACACTTTCTATGGTATTGAGTCCCACCGGTGCATGGAAACTACTCCCAGCCTTGCCTGTGCTAACAAGTGTGTCTTCTGCTGGAGGTATGTACCTGAAGTCAAAAACAACTGCAATAGTTCAGGTGTTAAAAACCTTGCTAGAAAACATGAACACAAATGTTCTTTGGTTCTTTTTGGTCCTTCTCAACTTCTTCTCTCTCAGGTCGTCAATAAAGGTCCAGTGTGTAATATTTAGGAGGATCTGTTGGCAGAAATGCAATATAATGTTAAGAATCATGGTGTTTTCGTTACCTTAGAATTAGCTGTTTTCTTCTACAGAGGGAGTGGGTCCACTTCTATGGAGGCCGCCTTGTTAAACCGCAATGTTTCAACAGTAGCCCAGAATGGACAAATCAAACACAAGCTCCATAGGGCCTTTTTTGCTTTTCCTGTGTTTCGCCATCGCTGTAGTTTCTGGCTCTAGATAAAGCCTTTGGCGTTTTTTGGCGACTCGAAAATGATCACTCTACATCTTGGATTACACCAGCAGAGATTTACCCCTAATATTTTGTCCATTTGGCTACATTACTTTACTAATTTTATAGATTTAAACATTAAATGTTATGTACTGCTGTCTTATTATTTTTTATTAGCAGTTTAATTAGTTGGTAAAGATTATGTCTTTTAGGAGTATAACACATTGTCACTTCATCCATAGTGGGTCCTACCAAATGTAGGCTGGGTAATTAGAGTTGTAATAGCCTTTGGGGCTTATTTCCTGCATGCTTTGTTTTCTCCTTGTCTAAACCAAATTTGTTTACCTCGTTAGTCAAGATCGCTGCCTGTCATTGAGCTTTGGCAAACAAGTTAATGATTTACGTGCAGAAGACTAATGGCTAGCATAACTGCGAGGCCTAAAGGTGGACACTGATTCATCATGACATTAGTGAGAGACTGGGCCTTTTACTCCCCTCAAGTTGCATTTAAAAAGGGGACTGTGTTGAGCACTGAAAGGTCGCTGTCAGAATGTGCTGCGGTGAACTGCTCCCCTGTCACCACAGATATGCAAGTGTCTCTTGAGGCAGCTATGTGGGATGACAGGGAGTAAGCACTTTCAGGGCACAGATGTATTGTTGCAGCTCCCCTCTCCATCCACCTCTCTGTAGCAACAGGTGGAATTAGATTTGATGTGTGAGGCCAGCATGTGTGGTGTGAGTGTGTGCATATGCATGCGAAATTTGTGATGCCTCAGGATGTCTTGTTGCACCTAGACATCACACTTAGACACTCAGGGGGTGTTATTAACACCCAAAGAAGGTGCAATTTTTAACAGTAGGATATATTGTTTCACTTTATGTTTTTATAAGGTGAGAATACGCGTGGCCCTCATAATTCACTTTTAGTTTGTGAATAAACTTTGTTGGTCTTGATATGTGTCACTTTGTTAGAGTGATGCTCCTCTCAATCTAGTGAAATATGTTTTAATGCTGTTATTTGTGTCAGATGACCCCAGTCTAATGGCGTATCTAAATCCGAGTAATGCCTTAGAGCGATACTGGCTGTCAGTTGATTCTTGGTCCTCCAGCAGGCACTGAACCAGTGTATATCATTCCTAACTGAGTGGTTACAGTATGTCTGCTGTTGTTATCTGATTCTCCGTGTGCCCCACTAACAGGCATCACACCAACCCCGTGGGCACAGAGTGGCGCTGGAAGATGGACCCTGCTGAGAAAATCCTGCAGGATGCCTTGGAGAAGCACCAGAACATGATTCGACAGTTCAGAGGTTTGTCCTTTAGCAGGTCACACCTGCAAACATGAGTGATCTCTCTTGTTCCATCCCTTCATCTAACTTTGTTTATCTAGCAGTCTATCTGGCTTTCTAGGCATCCCTTCATCAGCTACACTGTTAGGTATACACCATACATTTTAATTGTTCTTGTAGAAATAAACACAAATACAATAGCACACACAACACATGGTCATACCTCCTTACAAACTTCAGTTTACTGCTTATGATCTCTTGTAACCCGGTAATGAAGAGCAGTCAAGATCAAAATGCTGATGTTCTGTCTGCTGTTTTGTCACACCCTTGTTATACTACCTCTTCAATTTCTTTTCAACCCCTACACACACACACAATTTAATTTCCCAATGCAGCACATCCACTGTATCTTATTTGTCACAACTTCACTCTCCTTCACTTTCTCAAAACGTATCAACATTTAAGCACTAACCTCACTTAGGACTCTACAGAAAATGAGCTACAGTATGTGGGAATTGGAGTACGTCATGGTTTGTAATAGAGGAATTAGCTCTGTCCCAACAATTTGTGGCTCCATTTGTACTACTTGTACTAATACTATTGGCATTTGGGACTTATTTTCTCTGGCTGCTACCAGTATTGGCTGAGGACGGCTGCTTGGACGCCCAAAGCTCAGTGAAAACAGAATTTAGTGATCATCCTGTGAGAATTCTCTAAGCAGATTTTCTTTGAGAGGTTTTGAGAAATGTTGTCAAAACACGGTGGTGACACATTCAGATATTTATTAAAGCAAGAAGGCACTGGTTGGAAAAAATGTTGTATTCCAGATGCATTTAAAGGTTTAAAGATCTTCACTGCAACTAATGTTTATTATTTTTATAAATTAAAGGTTCAGTGTGTAAAATTGAAGAGAATCTATTCGTGTATTATCACCTGGAAATAAGAATTATTGTGTTTTTGTTAGCTTATAATGAGACGTTTTTATCTACAGAGAAACGGGTCTTCTATGGAAGCCGACATGTTTAACCACCATGTTTCTACAATAGCCTAGAAAGTTTTTTAATTGAACAATTAATAATTTTGAAAAACTGAGAGAAATTTGCATCATTTCAGCACCCTGAAACCTGAGGTGATGACATCACATTTCTTGCTTTGTCTGACCAACAGTCCAAAAGCCAAATACATTCTGTTTATTGTGATATAAAAAAACTGCAAATCTGCACAGTTGAGAAACATGCAAATTTTGGGTATTTTCGCCTGATGAATAACTTATTTTTGTTAATTTAAGTTTTTGTCAGTCGACATCATTTCAGCAGCTTAATTAACTTCCTTCTGGTTGTTTGCATTTTATTGTTTTGCTGGTTTACTGATATTTTATTACCATATATTAAAAGAAGAATTAACAACAACACATGCACAAACAGCATAAATACGTTTTTCTCCTTCTAAGCAGTATTGGATTTTGAAAGTCTTTTGAGCATTGGCTGCAGTACGGCAATAAGCTCTTACATGCTTGCCCCAGTCCAGACTCCTGTTCATTATTTCACAGGTATGCTGCGAAGCTAACACTTGGTTTTTGTGACATGACTGTGGTTGTGCAGCCCATGCAGACCCCTGTCAGCACAGCCACACACTCACACACACACACACCCACACACCTACACACATGCAAAGACCATTCCAGTCAAGCCAAAACTCAGTTCTCAGTTTGCCAAACTATCTTCCAGTTCAGCTCATTGTTGATTTCTTTGGTTTAACCCATACAGAAGCCAGTACCAGCAGTTTGCTTTGGGATTTATAGTGTACTTTGGCTGTGCAAAAATTCACAGTTTAACAAAATATAGCCTATAGTACACTGACATTGAAGATTGTGTAGCCAGTAGTAGTAGACAGTGTGACTGTACCTCCAGCCAAACTATTTTTAAGGCCGGGCTTGATCCTGACACCTTACAGTCAGAGGGCTGCCTCTCTAACCTCAAAGCCACTGCTGATCCCATTATAAAACAGAGAAGCAGTTGTACTGGGGAAAAGATATAGATGCCAAATGCTAAAAGCTTTTGAGACATATCTTCTTCAAAGGGCTATTTTATAGCTAATATCATTCTCAGAGCAGGCGTTCACGATGTCCTATTATAATGCATGTCATCATAGAAAATGCAATTTCCTGATGTGATTTTAATGGAACAATAGCACACATAAGCTGATCTTGACAGTAAGCTGCTTCTTTGCTCACTTAGAGTAAAAGAAAAACACATTTGTCACAAAAGGGGATTACAGTTACATTTTATGCAGAACATAAAGATAAGCAGATTTTAATTAGAAACATACTAGAGCAAAGTGCAAGACTACATTTTCATTATCATGTATAATGTTCTTTCCAGTTGCACTATAAAATCATATTAGACAGCTGTCAACTCCATTCACCATTGACAGTGATACTTTTTATAATGTCTAGTGCAATGAACTATCCAGACAATGCCTCTGAAAACTCACATTGTGATTAAACAGGCTGGTTTCTGCTCCGTCTACCGGATGATTTACTTCCTAAAAGGTCTCATCAAGTAGCAGTCTTAAATGTCATGTAGCAGTTTATAATGAGAAGGTATTAGTCACCCTTTAAATGTGGAATAAAATGCAGTTTATTGCTCTGCCAGCTGTCATTTTGTTTGTCAGGCCCTTCTCTCTGTAAAGTCATTAATGTGCTCTTGATCACTAAAGTAGGAACAGTATGATATGGAGTCCAACCCAGAGGCCAGTAATAATTTTGGGCTTAGAGGATTCAATGAAGTGTTGTGTCAAATTGTTTTCTTGTTTGTGTTTGTTAACTTGGGATGGAACACTGTTAGGGATCATTTAACTATAAACTAAAAGAATATTGTTTAAGGAGAGATTCACTTTTTTCCAGGAGGTTAAAGTCTGTTTCATTGGGTCTTAATGATCTGGTGAAACTGCATTAATGAGGTTTTATGAGCTTGGATGTGTTTTTCTTTATATAAACAGCATCAGCATCGTGGTTGGTTGGATTTTTGGCTAGTAGTTTGTTTGATCATACATTTTGCATTCATCACTACTTAGGATATGATACTGTACATGCTATTTGGTTGGCACTTAGCTCTAAGTGGCTTGCATGAGTGTGTGCTGGAGGCAATATGGTAACTGTATGTCACTGTGCAGTACATTTGCATATCTGGAAGAAGCCTGTTGATGTTCTAACTTTCACAGCTAAGTCAACACATGAATAAAATATTTTGTTCTGTGTTTCTCATAGCTACAACAACACAGCACTTTTTTTAAAGTGATTCGCTCCAGTCATGCATTCTGTACTTTTACACTGCATCCTTGTTTAATCTTACCAAATGAATGAATACATTGAGTAGACACCAAGTGATACCACCCTGAAGTGCTCAGTGTGTTTCCTAAACCACACATCATAAGCAAATTAAACAGAGAGAAGAAGTCTGTAAACCAGAAGATATTTACCTCTTAACCATCTTTTTTGAGTCTTGGTGTTGAACCAAGATAATGCAGGTCATATCCAGAGGACATTGAAGGTCTCTGATAATACCTGTCTTCTCTTAAATCAATTCTTTAGCTTCTAAGTCAGTTACCATCATTACACAACTTGTAATAGAGCCTCGCAGACAGATTAATTTTTATCTGAGTTGCAAAATGAATAGAAAATATAGTCAAGACATTGACGAGGTTAGAAATAATGATTTTTATTTGAAATAATAATTTTGTCCTTCAAACTTTGCTTTTGTCAAAGAATTCTCCATTTGCAGCAATTACAGCCTTAGCCTTCAGACCCTTTGGCATTCTAAGCTGTCATTTTGTTGAGCGTAACATATGAAGAAACCCCACGCTTCTTGGAAGCACCTCCCCCGAGAGTTTGGGATTGGCTTGATGTGCCACTTTCTTACGTACGCAATGACGGTCAAGGCTGCTACACACCCACAGCCTCATTTGCGGTTGAAGAT
>NW_023340257.1:24150027-24152168 GCF_004916995.1 Morone saxatilis
ATCTTATCTTATCTTATCTAACTTATCGGTAGTGGTATCTGGTCACGCAGTTTGATGTTTAAGGTTTGTCTGTAATGAAACTTCTGATGCCACCTTAATACAACTGAAGTGAATGGAATTTTGTTTGCGCTGCTCAAAGCGCTGACAGTTTAATTTGAAAATGTATGATTGTTTTTTATGTTTTGAGCACAACAGACAACTCCATTCAACAGACCCTCCTTGTTAACAGACACACAGCACTCACAACTGTGGAGACCGAACCTTTGATCCTTCCTGCTAGGGAATAATCTAACTGCTAAGACACACTCACGCTCCCTACTTTCAAATTCATCGTCCCAGACTTCAAAGAAAAGAGCTTGCGAAGGCAGGGAACAAAAATATACCACAGAAATATAATAAGCCAAAAACAGATTGGCTGAAATGGATATTTTGAGAGCAAGAAAGAAATAGTGATACATACACAAACAATACGTGTGTCTGTTTTGTCCCTACCTGATTTCCTGTGGGAACTGTGCATTGGTGACCAGGAAACTGGAGATGTGGTGGGAGTGGAGGAGGCGGATAAAGGTGTTGATTTCGGGGTACATTATTGGCTCACCCACCAAGGACAGGGCACAGTGCTTGACTGCCAAGCCCTCCTCATACCGGTCGGGCTTCACTCCAGGGACACCTGAAGAGAGAGAGGTTTTGAAGTTGACTCCACCTTTGACTTAACCATTGTCTCCTAACGATAAATGGAGGGCTTCACATGTGGAGACATAAATCAAAGCACTATAAAGTATAAAAAACTTTGGGAAATAACAGCTTGGGGTCAGACTTTGAAGTGAGGTCAAACTGAGTAATTACATATAACCAAATAGGCCCAAGAGAGACGTGTGGTGCTCATGAAAAATGAGGAGAAGAGAGGAGAAACAATAAAAGTTTGAGCTTTGAGAGTCGGGCCCAGAGCCCATCTCTCTTCCACTCCCTCTGTCTTTCTTTCCACTGGGTGGTCTTGGACTCTCCCAATGTTCAGTGGAGCAGAAGACTACAGGGTGCTGTAAAAATATACTCAGCATATGTATGAGATGACTATTAGAAAGTTAAATTGACTGGTGCTACTACTGTTGTTAAACTTTAACATAAAAAAAAAAAACAATGAATAAATTAGGGTTTTTTTCTAAGAGTTGACAAGACAACAAAACAGATTTTCTGACTCAATAAGATTGCTTTAAAAGTGAAGAATCAAGTCTCATTAGTTATAATTCACCAAAAGAAATTGTTATTGTCCGAATTCCTAATTGAATCACAATCAAGTTAACATAAATTAGATACATAAGACAAGCAAAATTAGATTCATGAACACAACTGCCTGGGACACGACATTAAAAAACAGCAAAGGAGATGATGCAAGTCTTTATTTGAATATAGAATTTGCAATTTGATCAAAGTCTGCTTTTGGGCCTTGGAGGGACGTGGGGAGGTAGGGGGTGTCAAGTTAAGCAGGGAATAAACAAATAGTAAAAGCTTAGAGGAAAAAGTTTCATACACTGCCATGGGGATTTAATGGGATATTGCTGTAGCTACAGTGGATGCCATTCAATTTAAGAAAACAAGTAGTGAATCTTAACTAAATAAAACTGGACTGTTGCCTTCATAGGCTTTATAAAACAGTCTATGAATTATTGATGAGTTTGCAACATTTTGAGCACGGTTGAACCATAGAAAATCAACTGTTACTGTGTTACTTTACAATGGCTTCAAAGGCATTAAACAACCAACTATCCCACAGAAGAAATCCCACTTAACTCCAGCTGAGGAGGATGGTGCATGTATGTTAAAACAAGTGTGTGAAACCTCATTAAATGTGTGTATATACACTACCGTTGAAGATAACATTAAATTTAACAGAAATACAGTCTAGACATTGTTAATGTTGTAAATTATGACTATTCTAGCTGGAAACGGCTGATTTTTAATGGAATATCTACATAGGTGTACAGAGGCCCATTTCCAGCAACCATCACTCCTGTGTTCTAATGGTACATTGTGTTAGCTAATCGTGTTAAAAGGCTAATTGATGATTACAAAACCCTTGTGCAATTATGTTAGCACAGCTGAAAACTGTTGTGCTGATTAGAGAAGCTATAAAACTGGCCTTC
>NW_023340257.1:24152268-24158234 GCF_004916995.1 Morone saxatilis
GAGATGGGAGGGGGGTTACTGGGAGCAGTGCTGGTTGTTATACAGTCTGACAGCAAGCAGGAAAGGACCTACGAAACTCTCTCCTTCACACAAAATGTTTCTGTAATTTTGATAAACTGGCCCTTTAAACCATCAGTGTTGAATGTTTAATATTGGTGTTTTTTCTAATGACCGCCTACTGCTGATTTAAAAAAAGCTCTTATTCTGTTTGGGACATACCACAAGAAACTTAGGTCTCATTGGTTAATCTGTAGGTGATGCCACAGATGCTGCCACCCATTTTTTTTAGCTGTCTGTGAGAACAGTGCCCGGTATGACTTCTCTGAAATGCTGTATTGCAAATCATAACCTAGGCTACAAGAGTTCAGGTCTCCACGTCCTGCATACATGTTTATTTGACAGAGGAGTTCCCCACAGGCACAGTTCCTAGAGGCACGTACCTTGTGCACCTACAGCAACTGCAATGAAAAATTCATAAGGGCATACAAGACAATGCCACCTCAGATGGCTTTATGTACAAACCTTTACAATTCACAGACACACACACGCACCTTTCTTTAGTTTATGGTTATATATAGTATAATAGTATAGTAATATATAGTTTATACTTTAGATGCAGGAGGGTTTTTCAGCATTAACACACAAAAGTTTTGTGAGGAAACACTGATTTGGCCTCAAAATATCATTATTCCCAGCCCTATCACTTCTATTCAGCAACTCTGTCAACAAAAACACTGTAGTTGTATACCTCCTCTGATGTCCCCCCTGTTGGAAAAAATAAAAAACCTTTTTCCTTACAGTATATTAGTGTGATGTACAGTATAGTGTGAAGTTTAAGAAGAATTGCATGTTGAAGGAGACAATCTATTGTATCATTAATGATGTTAGCTAACACACAGGTTATTTTTCACTATTTCTTTTTTTTTTTTTTTTTCAATTATTTTTTGGGCTTTTATTGCCTTTATGATAGTGACAGCTGAAGGTAGAAAGGAAAGGGGAGTAGGAGAGAGGTGATGACACGCAGCAAAGGGACACAGGTTGGATTTGAACCCCTGGGCCGCTGCATCAAGGTACATCAGTACATGGGTCGCTAGCTCTACCCACTGAGCTAACCGTGTGTAAAATAATATCTTTTTTTTTTTTTTCTTTTTTTTTTTTTCAACAAATCAACAGTTAAAGACTGAAGTGTGCTCTTATTTTATAGAACCAGTTGTTCCCTTCCAGTAAATTATCTCTGACTTTTGACATCCAGGCTGCAGTTGCAAAAGGTATCTTCTCTAGTGGCCACTTTTTGGGAGGAATTGTCATTTCATGCATGTTCTCCACATAAATACAATGTTGCAAAAATGATATGGAAATATATTGATGACAAGTATATTGCCTGGCGTTCTCAACGACATCAATATTCTTCCATAAAATTACAGAATAGTGCTGCCAGTTTCTCACTCACCTGACAGTAGAGAATGTATGTCGCTGTTAAAACGGCAACAAGGAATTTTACTGTTTCCACTGCCTCATTTAATTGATTTCAAGAGGGAATCCAACCTGGTGGTGGACATTAAGAATAACTATATAGAAATAGCCAGTCTTCTCGCTTATGTGGGTTATAGAGAGGCATCGGTATTAAATTGAGAATGTTTCATAACCAGTTAAACACTCCTTGTTTTTGAGTTTAAGTTTTCATATCCAGAGGTTTAAACTGGTGTCTGTCACTGCACATGCCCTTTGACTTCAAATCTAGAGATGTCATTCTGTGCATAAGCCTTGCAGGTCATCATCAAGACATATAGTGACATAGCCGATATTTCAGCTAACTTGTCTGTCTCGGGCTGACTAATCATATGCTCCCCTAGCAGGTTGAAGGCAAGGACATCAGCCATCCGCCAATTTTTTTTCCTGTCTGCCAGAGCCACCTGGCTCTTCCAGTACTGCTTTGATAAGGGGGAATTATTAATGTTTTTGTATGAAGAAGGTTCACCAGAATTAAAGAGAGCTGTTTTTCATGACTTTCTACCTTTTTTATCATTTGACTAATTAGTTATTTTTACATAATTGCCTCTTGTACAGCAAATATTTTTACTTTTGACACATGAAAGGATAGTGTTCTTCTTGTTTCAATTGAGTGAATCTTTTACACTTTTCTGGTTCTGTTTACTACTCGGTTTTGTTCTCCTGCTCTTACAGATTGTGCCACAGTGCAGTTACATGCAAATAACATTAATGTCTTTCCTTATTTAATATTGATGAGAAGCCCTCCTAGTTTTTCCACAGCGTCCTCCTTCTCCGCCTCCTCATTTTGCCTTCATCTGCTTATGTAGATCATTTCTTGTATTTAGTACAACTCAACAAAGTGTTCGACTTCATGTTTTTGATTGTATGTTATTGAATCAAGATGGGGAAAAAGAAAGTTATTCTGAGTGGAGCTGAGCAACAGATCTATATCCAGCCCAAATGTTTTCTGCCATCCCTCAGACTGAAAGAGTACAATGGGCTGCTTCAGAGAGCTGACAGAAATATGCTCATGTTCTTTGGAATATGTAATGGTTTGGTGACACTGAGGGAGACTGAGACTCAAGCAAAGCATTATTGAATGTCGAATTTGTTTGGCTTTTGTTCATTTTTTTTCAAATGCTTTGAATGGTTCAAAGGTTTTGCACTACTTTTTGTGTCCGACTCTCTTTCTCTCTCAAATTGGATCATTTGTATCCTCTCTTCTCCTCCATATTTTCTGTAATTTTCCAGGAGCCTGGTGCCAGTCACTCAGTTGTATGTTAGTGTGGATGCCAGCACCAAAGACAGTCTGAAGAAGATTGACCGGCCACTTTTCAAAGACTTCTGGCCACGCTTCCTGGACAGCCTTAGGGCCCTGGGAGAGAAGGTAAGCTTCCCACTGGGCTTGTTTGGTTTCCAGCCAGGTGGTGAGAGAAGTAAGCCTGTGAACAGGAAATTGAACTGTGTTACTGTGAAGTAAGACATTGCTCAAAAAGAATATGCCTGCTCAGTTAAAGTTGCTTGTATAAAGAAGGTAAAACCATTTCTGTACAGTCACAAAAAGCTGTACAACTATGCACAGTTCATGTCATTGAAGGTACAGTATGATGTGGGTATATTTACTTTGTGACTATACAGATGTTCCTCCACAAGTTAAATTGCTCATTTGATTTTAGGTTTACGGTTGGCTTCACAATCATAATGATAAATAATGTTTTATCAGCAGATTTTTATAACACAGGAATTAGCTTTGTGCAGCACCTTTGGATTGAAATGTGTTTGGTGAACCTATGCCTGAATTCTGAGGCACAATCAGGCCCCCAATTCACATGAAAAATGTAAACATGCAGCATTTGTTGCACTCTGTTCTTGTGACGACTAGCTGGGCAGTAACAATTTGATAAATGTGCAAAAATCTATCTATTTATAAAATCTAACTATTCATTATTAATATTTAAGAGCTGAGAGTGAATAAAGGTTATGTCACCTCTACATTTTGTACTGTAATGGGAACTCTGGGATTGTTTTAGTGCCTGTGAAGCATTGTGTTCTCCATGGTTAAGATAGCTTATTACCTAAAACTTGATTCGGCTATTTCACTACCTTGCCTCTAATAGTGATACACATTTTTGCGTCTAATTAAGTGTAAAACTAATTGTCCACTGGACATTTTAACCCGCCTCATTACTCATTAATTTGCAAGTTATCTTCAGAATCGGCATATCTATAAAAGAAAAAAAAGTAATAGTATATGGATTCAAAAGTTTCAAAACAAAAACACAGAAAAATGCTCCAGTAAATCTGTCTAATCACATAATTTCTGTCAGTGAAGTTTAAAAGAGATTTAAAATAGTCTTTTGTGTTAAATAAATGAATGTGAACGACTCTGCAGACAGAAAAGGTTCTGACAGCACATCTGTTTCATTGACTCTGGAGCCACATGGTATCCTGGGGGTTTTCCTGCCAATCCTCACCATTTCTGTGTCATTCTTTACTTTAAAAAGAGAAGAATGCATAAGCTTCCAAGTTTTGACCCCTCAACCTCAACCATAACCCCTGAGAAAACAGGGTTGGTGACAATGTTTTGTGATTAAACTTTTGAATAGAAAAGAAACTTTGTTTATAGTAGAATCCACTTATAAACTGTTCTGTCTCACCCTGCCCGGAAAATATATTAAAGTTCCACCACAGAGCTGAAGAGCTTGACAACATAAGTCAATTTCTTGGGAAAATGTGAATAAAAATATGCTGTTGTGGTGATTTTTAACAAAAGTAATCTCCTATCTGTCAGGCTGTTGGAAGTGGCAGATTCTTACCTCCTGTGCAGACTCTTTTTTTTTTTTTGTTTTTGTTTTTTTTGTTTTGCAAATGAAAACTATAGCCAGATTAAATCCTCTCAGAAGCCACAGATTGTGATGTCTATCAAATTACTATGCAATGGCAACGAGATGCCATAAATAATTTTCAAGGAACTAAAAGTTTCCTTCAGTTCGTTGTTGTCTGCGTTTGCACTACGGTCTAAAGACCTGCGAAGATTAGACAAATTAGTCAGCTAAAGCATTTTACGTGTGATTGGACCTGTACTCGTCAGTCCTTCTGACGTATGCTTCCTGCTGTATTTCACATTGATGTGTTGAAGCACAATAAAGAAAAACAAACTGATTTCTCACTGTAAATATTTAAAAATGGTGACTAAAATAAAGTGCTGTGAGTACTCAACCAGTCATTAATGTTCAGCACTGCAAGCCACCCCCAAAGTTTCTAGTACCCCCCGAGCAAGGACTTCTTTGTTGTAAAACAATGTCCCTGGGACTTAATTTAGACCTTGGTCCCTGCGGTGGGAACGTACCGGGTTCCTCCAATGGTTTCTAGTCCCTGGGGAAAGCTCCTTCAATGGAAACTCTGCCCTAGAAACACTTTTAACGCTTTCCTCAAGTGGGGAGGCATGGCTTTTTATTGATTCTTGAAACTTTGAACAATTTGGCTTCATCACAGTGTGTCCAGATATCCCTATAGCAGTTCAAAAAAGTGCATTCAATAACCTTGCAGGCTGTTTTAACATTTGTGAGCAGAGAGAGATTTGCAGAGTCCATTATCACAGTCTGCATTCAGCCACCAGACCCCTTGTGTAAATCGACTCTCCCTCTGTGTTTCCTAAAAAGCCAGAGTGAGGAAAGAAATGGCGCCGGCAAAACGACCTTGAGAAAGATGTGGGCTGTGAAGGCTCTCAGAGGGAGCCTCTATTACACCTATCTGTAATGGGCCAACTTCCTCTTATTTAATGCTTTAGCAAACAATGGACAAATTCATTACTACTCGGTTTAGGGTGTTGGTGACTGCACGTCTCCAGGCAAATCACTAGCGATGGATCATTGCTCTCTGATTGCATCTACAGCCCCATTTCACCATATGCCAACAGCAAATATCAATGTGAGGTAACTGTAGGGGTGGGTGAAAAACAGGAATGTCTAAGTATTAAATTAATTAATTGCCATGCAATAAATACTACCATTGTCAGTAACACTGTTAAATTTCTGTCAGCGCTGTGTCAAGTCTGTGGTAGGTCCCTGAACTGTTTTAATATGTCGTCATACAGCCTCATGAGTCTAGACTACTTAATTACATAATTACTGTATGTAATATGCAGTGACATTTTTAAACACTTAATGCATGAGGAACAATCACCTGTTTGGTATTCTCTTAACTTCAAGTTCTCTATCTGACCATTTATGAAAAACCTACTTTCACTGGTGGACAATTCAGGATGCTGATAATTATGGGTTTGTTATTATCACTTGTTTCCTACTTTCTAAGTGACTAAAGATTAATCCAGTTTAGTGCAGGTGGGTGACAGCAAAGTCATGCTGGGCCAGAGACTGACTCATTCACTGGCACATTCACTGCATACTCCCTCGAATCTCATTATTTTGAATAGTGTAAGAGGAGCTATCAATCTAAAGAATTACTTTTGAATT
>NW_023340257.1:24158249-24159549 GCF_004916995.1 Morone saxatilis
AGGTTTCCAGGCTAGCATTCTCATGTGCATACCACATCTTAGACATACCGAGGATGACACAACTCTGTTTTGTGAAATTGTCAGCATGCACAGGTCTCAGTCATATACTATATGGAAGTGCTATGCAGCTTTTTCTAGCAGGAAAATATCTTTTAAGTTTGATGTGTTTGAAGAGTCCTAATTTGAATAGCAGTTTTGGCCTTTGATCCTTAACTGGGACAGTATCTTAAAGTGGTAGCCAGCAAAATGTGAGCTTTTATTATTTTGGTCTTACTACTGATGTATTTAACTGTAATCTACAGTTGTGATGGACTTGCATGGTGTGGGATGATTAGTGAATGGAGATTAATTCATGGTCATATCCATGGCAGGACAGGAAGTGACCCTTGGCATATTCAAGCATGGATAAAAGGAAATGGAAAGCACTGGATGTGTATAGTGCATATTTTATAAATGCTATCAATTTTGTATCTTAAATCTAACATTTGCATAACAAACCCTTGGTTCAGTGAAGTTTTGTGACCAAAATGTTTTGTATTGACACTTTAAAAACAACACCAAAACAGAGGCATTTATGCATACAAGCATTTTTGGTAATTTAGCATTATAGCTGAATATGATTCCATTTGCCCCATTTGTCCATTTGACAGTTGTACATTACTTGTGTTTGCATATGTACTATGCTTCAGTGTGAAAATATGGTTTGTCTGTGTGCAAACTCCCAGTTCCAAAAATAAACACGCTCTTTCTATTCCCACCCCCATCTCCCTGTCTCCATATTCCTAAGTCTCCATTTCATGGTGGGCTCTATCTCCATCCTTCCTAAGCGCTTATCCTTCTCTGTTCTCCGTTTGACACCTCTCCTCTCCTCTCCTCCACCTGGCCTCCCTGAATGCGCTGGGGGATTGATAGTTGTGCCTCTGTGTCGGATTTGGAATAGAGGGAGCTTGAAATACCTCACCTCCCTGCTTCTACTGGCCAATTATCCCCTTCTCTACTGGGCTGAAAGGACCTAGTGTTATAGATAACCTTCCAGTGATAAAGGGAGAGAGTGCTCTCTCTTCTCCCATTGTCATTTACTTGTTTCTTTGTATTATCAATTTCTCATGTCCTCTGTCCTCGCCGTTCCCCTTCTTTCATCTCCTCTAGTTGTCTCTCCTTGTCTTTCTTCCTCTCCATCATATTCTCAATAATCCTCTTCTCCTGCTATACAGCAACAACAATAGCCTGAATCCTCACCATTGAACTGTGAGCAGGACGTTTTCAGTACTTTTATTTACCTAGGAAAAGTTAGCTGAGC
>NW_023340257.1:24159562-24167852 GCF_004916995.1 Morone saxatilis
TTTTTTTTTTTTTTTGCTTTGACCTTAATCTAAATCTATATATATATTCCATATCTCACACATTGACACATTGTCCAATCTAATAACTTTTTTTATTAATATTTATTATCTTTAAAACCTTGGGAAAATATAGCCAAGGTTCTGTAATGTTTGTAATAGTGTTGACCTATTGTAGCAGCATGGAAAGACATATTTGGATAACTTATCTTCAACCTCAGAATGAATGAATCCAAAAGATCAAATGCAATTTTGAATTATAAAATCAGCATTTCAGAGGCTCATGAGGTTGCTTACCCATCCTTATTTGATAGTACTGCCTGTTCTTTATGTTTTTTTTAATGCAATCCAAGGTTTCCTTTCTGTTCCCTTGCTGACAACGCTGTGGAGTTCCAGTATTTTTCGGATGCAGGATAAACAAATTATTGGAAGTGTGATTGGAAAAGGTGTAACATAGTTTATATTATTCTGTGCAGTGATGCCTTGACAGTCATCATCCTTCAGATACGCTTGGGATATCCTTAACATATGCAGTTGTATTGCAACACAGCAGTTGTTAGAGCATTAGCAAACATGCAAACCTACCCCTAACTGTTGTATTATAATTCATGCAGAAAGTAGGTGGTTGACAAGACATCTGTGAGCTGCTGTGTTGCCTGTTGAGGACAGATGTTGGTGACAATAAACTGCCTTGATGATGAGGTTTTTTTTAAACTAAATTGGAGGTTTAAATTTTCTTTTTTTTAATCTATACAAAAGTGTTGTTGCCTTTAGAATCTGTAGTGCAATACCAAGCTGTTGAACACTACTTGCATTAGTTTTTTTATGTTTACACTTATGATATGCAATTAAATTGGGTAATGTATTGATATAGCAAAAGTAGACCTGCATTAAATATGCAATACACTATTGCTACAACAATATCATGTTTATGCCCTCACTTTTCTACTCTTTCCATCAATCCCCAACCCCCGTCTGTCCATCCAGAGACAGAGGACGGTGTACAGACTGACGCTGGTGAAGGCCTGGAACGTGGAGGAAATGCAGGCCTACTCTGAACTTATTGCTTTGGGCCAGCCGGACTTCGTTGAGGTCAAGGTAGGGTTCAGCAACATGTGCTTAATATCTGCTTGTGTTTTCTCTTTGCAGTTCTCAATTTTATTTTTATTTACATCCATCAGCTATAACATTATGATCACTGACAGATGAAGTGAATGACACGGATTATCTCATTATCATGTCACCTGTCAGTGGGTAGGATATATTAGGCAGCAAGTGGACATTTTGTCTAGTTGATGTGTTAGATGCAGGTAAAATGGCCAGCGTGAGGATTTGAGCAACTTTGACAAGGGCCAAACTGTGATCGCCAGACGACTGGGTCAAAGCATCTCCAAAACTGCGAAATGAGAAGAGATGATTTATGCCAGTTTAGCTATTAGCTAATTTCCATTTCCGATCTCTAAGCAGGTTCACACAGAATAATCACCAAACACTAACAACATTAATTTACATGCAACACCATTACATAGACTCTATTACACAACGATTATACAGACAAATATACCAACACACATCAAATACATACCAGCATTATAATCAAAGGTAACTATAATATTACAAGTCATTACAGTTTAAAAATCTGAATCACAAAAGTAAGAATGAAGTCTTCTTAAGCTCACCTGGGAGCACGTTCCAATTTTAATGGTTGTAAATGACAAAAGCATTGTACAAAGGCAGTCCACTGCAGTTGGATGTTTAAGTCAGAGTTTAGAGTAGATAAAGATATCCTCATTTGTTCAGAGTGGAGCTGAAAAATGGTGGAGAAGTAGCATTGGCAATTATCATAACTACCCATCAAACAGACTAAAAACAGAATAAGATTTTCTAAACTGAAGAGGTTGTATTTGGACAGTATGTTACAATGATTGTGATTTAATGAAGAAGAAAAGGAAATTCACAAGAATATTCAATTGGTTTACTTTGAGGAGTTTTCTTAAAGGATAGTGTGTAGGATTTAGTGGCATCATCTTCTGGTGAAGTTGCACATTGCAACCAACTGAATACTACTCACCCTCCAAGCGTGTTGGAGAACCTGTGGTGGCTGCAAAAAACGCAGAAGGTCCCACATACAGCCAGTGTTTGGGTTGTCCTATTACAGCAATAAAAACATATCTCCTACCACATGCACATCATCTGCAATTCTATAAGTCTACCAAGTTATGACATTATATAAGGGTAGTAATGTCAGTAATATAGTCTTGCTGTATTCCCAAATGAAAGGAAACAAGTATAATGGCAATTGAATGGGAAACATTTAATTAGTTCAACAGCCCTAGATGTACCTAAATATTTCAAATGAAAACGAATTATCACAATCTTCTTTGCTCGTCTTTCTGGCACTCCACCAATTTATTATAGATCAAGGGAATAGGCTGAACAAACAAACTGATATGCAAACTCAAAGCTGAACTTTCTTCAAGTTATATATCATTTTTAATTTTTGTTTTATCTAAAATTTAATTTTAGATTTAATTTCCTATTAAATACCATTATTGCTCTCACTAAGAGCCAAAGATTATTCTATTATTTAAAGACTACATGGTCAATTTGTGTGCAAGGAAATTTGTTATTTACTTTGTCAAATAAGTGTGACTTGGTTTCTGGGTGCCTTTGTTGGTGAGGAATTTAGTTTGCCATTGAGCTTTTAAACCTACCATATAAGTTTAAACCTGTATATTCAGCTTTGTTGCAGTTGTTGGATAAATCGTTTGTTGCCCTCAGTCAAAAGTGTACTGAAAGATATAAAAAACAAAACAAACAATGATCAGAATTACATTTCTTAATGATATTTGGAGTTATTCTGTGCCAAACACCAACACTGTTGTTATGATAACACCCTGCAGGATTTGAGTCAGAATTTGGGTCCATTAACTCATAATTCACTGGAATGGTGTGCTGTGTACCACATGGACCTTATCCCGGTCATTTGGCGGACATGGTATTAATAGTATGGGAAGGGGCACCCAGTGGCAGTCTGTGCTATGGTTGTCATAGTGACAAACTCGCCTGAGTCTGTATTCATTATTCAGCGCTCACATCACGGTATGATCCCAGTAATAATAACAGGGGCAGTAATAGTAGTAGCCTCTCTCTTCCTGTTTGTAACTGACAGAACCATTTTCACCAGAATGGTCCAGTTTAAATCCTCCTTTTACTTATTTTGTTCGATACCTATATGTACTTGTTCAAACAACATGCACATCTGTGTCTCCCCTCAGTCCCTCCTCTTCTTTCAGGGCTCTCCAACAAGGAGAAGCTTCACCAATGCTTATCCTTTATTTTTTTTGGTTTTATCAGCATTGCATTGTTTGAATATGACAGACATCCATTTATATATAAAAGCCCTGCACTCCAGCAGTAAAAACGTTCAATCCTTGTATTTTTTAATGTAATTCAATTGAAGTGCTTTGTGCTCTAATCTCCATCACCTTTTAAACTTTAGATCCCCAGCTTACTGCTTTGTAGCTGTCACCCTACTGCAGTGGCCCTCTGCTTACGTCAAGTTATATTAATTTCTATTTTTACCTCATATTGTTTCTTCGGGTTATTTGCCAGTTCATCATGCGTTGCATGAAATAGATTCTCCGAAAACACACACATCTAATTTAAGCACCTGCATTGGGTAGTGGCTTCATATCTGAAAATAATGGGCAATGTTTGTTTCTCTGCCTGCTGTGACTGCTGCGTTATGATTTCATTGTTTCTTTCATCTATTCTATGTCACAGCTCTCATCACGCTATAGTATGGTAATTCATTTGTTTGTCATGAGCTGTGGCCATTAAGGGACTCAACAGTGCCTTTCTTCCTAAAGCCGCTAAGCCTGTTGATATATAAGGACTTCTTTTCTTCTTTTCAAGCACTTTGTAACCCTTTGTTTAGGACATTGTTCTTTATTATTGCATATACTACACTTCTAGCGCCCCCCCTTTTTAGTTTATGTTGCCTTTGAGCATAAAACTATGCTATACTACTATACATACTATACATTTTGTTCTTTGTTTTGATTATGTATTCTGCCTCCTTACAGTAAAACCTGCACTTGAAATTGCTGTCTAGTGCAGTTTATCCCCTGTTCCTTTTAAACAGTGCCTAGACTCTATAAAAATTAGGCCACCACAATTAATTGTCTCCACCTCAGGTAGCAGAGATGAGAGAGAGCCCTGACCTTTGAAGTCAACTAAAGTTGAGATTCAGTTGTATTCTATTTTCATTTCACTGCAGGGGTGCAAGCTAATTGGTTTGAACAGGTGATCTGTTCATTTGTCAGGCCTCATCCTGCCACCCCCCCCCCCCCCACACACACACACACACACACACACACATGAATACACACTCTGAGACACACCTCATCCATCCCCTCATGTGTCCTCCTATTACATGCTTCCCTCATCCTAAACGTCCTGCTATAAAGGCAAAAGAACATGTTAAAGTCTTCCCATGTACAAAGTTAGCATTCATGAAGCACCTCTTCCCATTGTAACCTCCACAAGGGAATACCTCCCCACATCCTCTCATTCATAATCCAGAGCACATCCCATTCCTGCACTACCTGGTAACAGAGTTTCACCATTGGCTAGTCTCCACTGGGATCCTATACTGCTCCCAGCTAGTACTTACTTTAACCTTCATTTTTTTACCAGGCTAGATTTACTTTCACTGAATGGTCTCATTCAGCCGCCTGCTCATAGTTACACAGAATCACACCTGGGAACTGCCCAGTACATACAAAGCCTTATCTGAGGGCCAGCTGCAGATGGTAGCATTTAGGGGTTAAGTACCTTATTCAAGGACACCTTTAACAGATAATGATGCAGTGTGGCCTATATTATCAGCTGACGTTAGCTTGTCTCTGTCTATATAAGCTTATATGCTGTCCTAGTAAAACAAAATTGCCATACAGAAATGTCATATATGTTTGAGATAACTTGGAAACAGTATTGACATTTCATAGTTTGTCCATGAGAGAGCACTGACTAGTTTATTTGTTTAACTGTAAAATGTCCTTCTTAGTACACATTTGCATCACAAATGTCAAATAACCAGATTAAAGGATCCTTATTAAAAAACAAAAGAACAAATATTTGTGATAAAGGCTGAATGTAATAATGTTGTAGAATGAGCGTATTGATTTAGCTGTTCACACTAGACACTTTAGCACTATTAGTTATCAGTAGGTAATCCATTAGAAAGGCAAACCAATGAAGATAAAACTCACTTCAAGCTAGTGAAGCCCACTTGAGCTCCCAGTTCACATTGATAAAAATGGAAAAAGCTTCAGAGTGGGATTTCTAAAAAATGATAAAAAAAATGATTTAAGCCAGCTGTTACACAACTGAGGAGAACCAATAACAAAATCTGGCACATTTATCCTATGATTGGCAATGAATATGTATTTGTAACTTTCAAGAATATTATCAAATATTAACTTTTTTTAAAATGTTTTCTATGCTTAAAACAACAAATTTGGAGGATTGTGCCTGTGTTTTTACTGTCCTTCATTTGGCTTTGGATTTTATGACAAGTTTGGCCACCAGTTACACAAACCAAACTTTATTAACCCATCACAGTGCAAAGATGCAAAGAGAGACTTACAACTACATTCATACAAACATTCATATAACTTTTACTACAAAAACACCATTGAACCTTCAGCACTGTCAACAAACTGCAGCAGTACACAAGTTTTTTATTAAGAATAATGAGCCGGTGCTGTAATGAGGGGCTCCTGCAGTCGGAGGGTCATGTGGTGTGGAAACCAAACAAAACTTTTTGAATGTGTGTGTTTGGTTGTGTGTGTAGGGGGGTTATGTGAGCAAGTGTTTTTCATTTCCCCCTTAATGTGCTTTTGGGAATCTTGCTGGCCTGGCAGTACGTCCCCATACTAAAACTAACAAGCTCAAACTTCTCCCATCAATCATCACTCTAGTGCCAGTTTTGTGTACGTAGATGCATGTGTCTGGTCACTTCCCATCCACTCTCCATCCAGTGAAATATCTTTGCACCCATTCATGACCCACAAACAAAATGGAAAGCAGTATTTGACAGTTTAAGCTGGAATTATACTTCTGAGAGCTTTTCATAAATGTTCTTGCAAACCTCTGCAGAGGTATGCGTACCCTGAGCCTGGAGTATAATTCCAGCTGTAGGGGTGAATTCTTGTTTTCCATTGTGATTAGGGGCTTAGGTTGGGCAGACAAAAATTGCTGTCAGGTTAGTTTCTGATACAGAACCTGGTGACACAGGACATCTGTAACCTAAGCTGACTTAGCTGTATTACTGGCTAACACAGTCTGTTGCTGGATAACTTTTCTGTTTCTGTAAGCGAATGGCAAGCTGGCAATAACATTAAACTTAAAAGCATGTCTTAATGTTTTTGTGATTTTTAGGTTGTGGTGAGCAGACTGAAATTGATCAACTGTGGCGGTTATCATGTGGCTTATTTAGGAACTGGTTGGGTGATTCCGGTTTGTTAAGAGCATTCATTTAAGGCCTATTGAGAGCACTAAGTGGTAACTAAAAAAGAGCAACACTTTGCTGCTGTAAAACATACTTGATGCCAGTGTGACATGCTAATTTAGCCTCTCTGTTTGCGCTGTCTGAGCTTCTTTATAGACTTTTTCAGTGCTGCTAGGGGGCAGCAGGATGCAGCAAGGCTCACTGAGTTATCAGTCTGGATACAAACCATAGAAACCAAACAGTATCTAAGCTCAGAAACAGGATTGTGCAGACATCAAATCCAGCAGAAATCATTCTCGTCAGTCTTGAAGTACATCCAGTTCATTCTCTCCAATAGTTGTTTTCTCTCAGTAATTCTCTTTAAGTCCTTTATTCTTTAATGTATGATTTATTATCCCTGTCTCTAATGTCTGTATTCTGTTGTCAAGTGACACACAGGCTCAACTAATCTCCTTTCACTTCCCGCTATCTTTTTCTCTCTTCCTCTTTTAATTCGGTTCATTGTGTTCAAATATGCTCCTGCACTAAAGTTTGTCATGTGTTGTAAATGTCAAAGCAATTTTTTGCCATCTGTGCAAAAAATGAATACGACCAGCTGTGTAACAATTAAAGGATCCCCATCTCTATCTCCTCTTTTCTCAACATTAAGTTAATCTTGCCTACTTACATGCTGTGTTTTATTGCTACTTAAGTAATCAACAACTTGCTTTAAGCAAGTCTTGGCTTTATGGTGGGGTTTATGATGTGCTGTTAATGGGTGAAAAACACACATTGAATCTAAATTGTCCCTTGAGACTTAGCTGGCTTGTCTAAAGATTTCTTGTAGGAGTGTGTATTGATCCACTGCTACATGGCATTTCATTATAACACAGAGAGCACAACACTAACAAGACAGCAGGAGCATTGGATTGGACAGGTAATCAGAGATACCCATCAAATGTGGCTGTGTGGTGAATACACGCAGACTTTACACAGTAACTGAGATGTTAATATAATTAACCTCCACTCACATTTTCCGATTTGTTGATGCGATTGAATTTTCTGACATTTCATAGAATAAGTCATTAGCCAAAATAATTATTGAGAACATTAGTTTCAGCACTACTTATAAAGACTCTTTGGTAAAGATTTGACAGTGTTCATACTTCAAACCCACCTTTGACCTGGCATTTGTCCAATACCCAGGTCTTCGGTTGAAAATGATTTCTCTCCCCATTTTAATGTATTGTTTAATTATTTCAAAGTCTGACCTTCACGACAGTGAAAATCACAGTGAAGCTTTTCTCTAATCACAATCAATTATTTAAACAGTCTTCCTGGCACAGGTAAAGGGTCTCTGTCGGAGTGAACTCTTTCTTATCTCTTTCTCGTCTTCCGTAGCTAAATTATCTCCTCTGTCTTTCTCTTATCTCTCTGCCCCCACTTCCCTTCCCCCTGCCTCTGAGCAGGATATCGTCCTTAACTGAACAGATGAGCCCCTCTGGCTACAGAGCTTTGGGCAAGCTATCGACTTCAGCATCATGAGCCCAGTAATTAGTGCGTCCCAGGATGAACTGGTGACAGTATGATTGACCGAGTTGCTCTTTCATATCACCAGCTCTCAAATTAGCCCTCACTGCTTACTGATGGGTGACTGGATCATTAGCATCACATCTGTGGAATGGCTTTAATAGTAATAATAATTTTGACTTTTGTATTTTTTAATATATATATATATATATATATATATATATATATATATGGGAGTAACAAAGTACCTCAAAGACACAAAAGAAT
>NW_023340257.1:24167952-24172358 GCF_004916995.1 Morone saxatilis
CTGGACCAAATTCAGTTTTATAACACTGTCTGCATTTAAAATGGCAATTTTCAGTTGAACCTCTTACTTCCAGGGATAACATGTTGCAATATCTCTGGAGATGGAAGGTAATTAACCAATTCATATAGTATTATTTTAATTCCACACCTTCAACCCAGTATATTTAAACTCATGTTATGTAGGCTATAAACACCTAAATGTGGAATCTCCTAATATTATCTGGAGCTTCTTTCCCTGAGACACGTGCACACCTGAACCCATTGACTGATTGTTTTTTCACGGTGTGCATTAGCTGTGTTCCCATGGTAACATTCATCCTATTTATATTTGCAGGCCTATTCATGATAAAGACTCTCAACCCAAAGTGATACGGGTGATTTTCTGGGATACTGGATTGCATTGATTACATGCTAATAGCATGTTAATAAGCAAACATTCAGTGTCCTTTACTTTACTTTAACTTTTCATAATACATGCTAGCATTCCTATGAGATTACAGATAGTCTTGCATAGCCAGACCTCCATATCTCCACACTGTGTCAGCTCTGGAGAAAGGTCTAGCTGAATCCATTATCATTCTGGTATAAAAACAAAAAACAATCACAGTCGTCTAAACCCAGGATTAAGTGACAGTATTATTGCAAAACAGTGTCTGGACAGAAATCTATAAATCGAATGCTCTGAAAAAACTGCCAAAAATCTGGTATCTGTAGCAGTCACAGTTATCAGTCATTTCATTCGGACCAAATGCTAGTTTCTCTGTTAACTACCTTCCATTTAACTGTCATCGTAACAGTGACAAGATTTAAGTCAGTGTTGAGTGGATTTTTTGTATATATATGTAGTGTAGTGTATATATAAAAACATGAGTGTTGTGCATGCATTTGATTAAGATGAAGTGTGGAAAAAAGGATGTATTGCCCGGGTGTGTGTCCACCGCCGCCAGCAGCAAGATCTTTGTTATTGACCCATTAATTATTAGTCCATCATCTTATATGGTGCAACACATTCTGCCTACGCAATTTACCATCCACTTTCCAATTGTTGTCGAGTGTGTGATTTATCATCTCAGTGTCTCATCAATACCACTTACCTGCCACTGGTCCCTCACTCGCCCAGGAAGGAAATGGATTACAGAAAGTGAGGGAGAGAGAAGGAATTGGGCAAGGGTGTAAATGTACAGAGATAAATTTAGTCAAACACACACAGCTGTATGTTGCGCACATTGAGGGGGGCCTTGAGGATCAGCATTTATGATTTCCATTAAAGGTGAAAGATAGATTATTAGTGAACAGGTGAAGGCCTCTCACTCTTTCCCTTCATCTCTCCCACACTCTTGCAACTTCCTCAATGATACAGTTCATTCATTCCCTCTGTATATCTCAAAGATTTTTTCCCATCTCCTCTTATCGCTCCCTCCTCCTGCCTGGCCCACTCCTTGTGATTTATACTGAGTCCTGGATAGTTGATCTTTATTCAGCGGGCTTCCAGGCAAGGCTGATAACACCAAGGTCCCTCATCAATTCTGTCCAGCGGCCCTGCCCTGCATTGCCCCCAGCTGCATCCTTACTCTCTCTCGAAACTCAACCCCTTACGGTTCACTTTCTGTTTGTGTTAGTTTTGTTTGTGCAGTGAATTGTCAAGCAGCCCTGCAGGCGTATGTGGTTCAATTACTGAAGAAATAGCTGCAGTTCACAAGTAAAGGCATTCTCTACGACTGCTGAGTGGCTCGAATAGAAGAACAGCACTATCAAAATAACTGTCCCAATGTTTCTTGTGTAGTCTGCCACAGAAGAAAGCAAGTAAATATCCCAAAAGGAGGGCTGAATTTTCTGTTTCCTTAGACAAAACACTTTTGGATTTAGGGGATTGGCCTCAGCCATTAGATTGGTGGAATTTGATGTCTGGCTCCTGTGAAATGGTGAAACATCTGGTATTTCATCTTTACTAGGCATGTACTTTTTTCAGTAGTCAGAACAGTTTAACTTCCCGGAGTTTAGAGTCATAAATATTAATTGCAGAAGTCAGATTAGTGCTGAGGGAGAGGTCCAAAACCCACAGGGGCTTTTTCATTGCTTCTAACTAAACAACATAAAACAGTTTGAACTAATTAGGGGTCCCACACATCCTGGAAAACTCTAAATCTCAGATTTAAAGACTAGTTTTCCAGTCATGGAAACACCTGGTAATTGATTAAAATGACAATCAGTGTTGTCCTTAGCCCTTCACTCAGTGGCTACATTAATGCTACAATCAGATGAAAACTGTAGTCAGTTCACAGGAGAGTACGCAGCAGAAAAAGCATGTCCTATAACCGCTGACCACCTACCTGTAATGAACCTGACACACTTCATCATCATGAAACCTGCATTAGTAAACAAGGAGCGAGTGCTGTCCTGTATTGTCAAGAAAAACATCTGGAAAATGTCCTGGAAAAAAGATGTCTTTAATAGATTTTCATAATTTAGCAACACTTACTGTTAATGAAAACTATTTTAGAAAACTATAATATATTGAACATTAATTCTTCAAAAATTGAAATCTGCACAGTAAATCTGCTCAGTGAGTCTTAGTAGTCTTACCAACTTGCACTGTACTGTCCAGTACACTACAATAGACATCTAATGAACAGAATATTTAAAGCAAAGTTATTCAAATAATTGTGGCTACTGTGGTTTATATCTTCAGGTAAGATCTTTCATTTGTTTAATTGGTTTTTACCAAAGTACACAAAGCTTTTGAGAGTACCGTGTCATCACAGATGTGATATGTTAGACATGAGGTATAAAGCTGCACAGCAGGGGTTGATAACAAATAGCTAATTTGAACAACGGGCTTATGCAGGTTTACATTTACAGTACAGAGCTGTTTGTTGTTGCTGTGTTTGGTAATTATACTGTTACCAGAAAAAGAGAAGGGAGAATGGTTGATTTCATTTTTACCATTTTCTTTCTCAAACATAGATACAAACACATAAATACACACTCACACGGATACTCTTGTTTTTCCTTCATGAGATACCTGGGTGAGGATCAGACAGCATTCCTGGCCAACGGATCAGAGAATTACGGTAGTACAGCTGCTGCCTTGGCTCTGTTACAGCACACTGACACACAGGTGGTGTTTGTGTTTGTGCAGGCATTAGTGTGTATAGAGACTAAAACTTGGTAGGAAATGTTGAAGTGAGTAAAACATTTTTAAATTCAGCATGTTTGCACCAAAGAGATGTGGTACCAGAATGTAACTAACAATCCCAAACAAAACATTGTTCTCGTGACTTTGGCAATGTGGTTCGAAAACAAACTGCAGTGCTGCCTGATTTATGAGCAAACACCATATTACTATTATGTAGGGCATCTTTGCACAGCCTTAAGAATGCCTATAATTCACCTAAGCAGTACATTTTGCAAAAAGCTTCTTAAAAACTCCTTTTCCCAATGCTAAATTGGCATTGTAAACTAGCAGTGAGAATGTAAGCGTTCTCTGTAAGGGTATACTGTATATTATTGGGTTTACCTCCTCGTCTCTGAGAGGCTGATTCAATGTTGATGCTTATTGAAATACTGACAAATGAAATGCATAAAACTTCTGGAGAATCTAAATCTGTTGCTACCTCTGCAGTATGTTTGTGCAACTCGAGGGCTCCACCAATAAGAAGGATTTATTAACACAAAGGTCAGTGTGGGTTTAATTGTCTTGGCCCATGGTGGTAGCTTGACAGTGAAATGCAATAAACAATGAACTGCACAACAATTTGACCCATTTCATTATTTAGGGACTAACACATAGAAGTCCTAATACTTTTCAATCTATGCTACAAAAACTAATGGTTAATCTGATTGCTAATGCAGGTCTTGTATTGGAGGGTACTTGTTTGGAGCCTGCTGCAGATTCCTTCAGTTCATACAAAATGGACATTAAAGATGCACTCCTTTCCTGGCTCCTTCACACCTTTCTGCTCTCAGCCCAACTCGTCAATAGTTTGTCTCTGCCATAGGGAGCTGTTGTTCTCTGTGTTTCTACCTCTTCATCACTTGTAACCACAGCACAAAATTGTCACTATTGGTCAAAAAACACTCAGCATCCGGCCTGCTGTTTTGATTGATTTTTGTGGCCAAGGCCAGATTTTTCACTTCCTACTCCATTTCTCTCACCCACTGAATGGCAAATTACATGTGACCAAGTTTTAGAGGTGATAATGAGCAGTTGTTGCTGTCTATGAAGCCTTTTTGTCAATCATACACTCCAGACTATCAAGATACTACTTTATTTTTTGTAAGTACAGGTAGCTCTTTTGTTTCAATTCTTTGATTATTTTGGTCAAATAAAAGCTTTAGTTGACCTGATTCGATGATTTTTCTTTGCAAATTCTTGCATTTCATCTGCTAATCTGCCAACCTTTTACC
>NW_023340257.1:24172380-24176082 GCF_004916995.1 Morone saxatilis
CTTCATTTCTGGCCTTTTTCTAGCCTTCCATCATTATTTATGGAAGGTTACATAAGATTGCAGCCCAAATAATCTCTATGATTAACTATTTGTGTGTGAGCCTTTATGGACTACTATAAAGGATAAAGCCTTTATAGTATATGCTCCATGAGCAGTAAAATGCAATATCACTTGCTGTCAGTCAATGGACCTAAACATTGTGTTTTACCATAGGGCCAAGTAGCAAAGACGCCAGATGACTGAGTTACTTTTTAGCTTGTTGTTGTTGTGATATGTTGGTATGAACCTGCGAATAGCACTATAAATGAACTTTAAATGTTGAACAGGCTGCATTTTTATCCATTATTTTTCTTGAACCAACTGATTGTTGTATTTGTGTTTTCAATTAGATTTAATGTTCAAAATGTGCTATTACTATGTTTTGTTATTGTCATCTAAAAGTTAATTGGCAGAATCAGCAGTATCTTGCTTCAGTACAGATCTGTCAATTCTTTAATAATGTGATTCAAGGATTTCTTGGAAAACGTTTTTTAATCAAAATTTTAGTAATTCCTTGTAGTAAAAACCAAATATTGCCCAGTTTATCATTTTTAGAGTTGCAATATTGTTATCAGCCTCAAAATCCAGTACATGTCATGCATTTTTTAAAGGAAGACCTGTTTTGCAAAAGTATATAGTAGGAGAAATGAGTTAGTAAATTATAACGCCTGGTCTTTTCTGTGCTTTTTTTTTGTGTGTGCAGGGAGTGACGTACTGCGGTGAAAGCTCTGCCAGCAGTCTGACCATGGCTAACGTCCCCTGGCACCAGGAAGTGGTTGCCTTCGTCCAGCAGCTGGCTGACATGTTGCCACAGTATGAGATCGCCTGCGAACACGAGCACTCCAACTGTCTGCTCATCGCACACACCAAGGTACGGACTTAGCTTCAGAGGATCAGACATAACATATCGCATCTGCAGCCTTCTCCAATTTAACATAGTGAGCATACTGAAAACGGAAATAGTTCAAATGCATGCGTAGGTCACAGCGTAAAAAACATTCCTACCAGGTATTAAGTCCTCCGTAAAATTTGTTTTTTAAATTACAAGAGGTTTCTAGTCCAGCACATTTCACATCAGTAGCATAAAATGTAGAATACTGAGCTGATAAAGAATCAATCTACCATCTAGCTTAGATGGTAGTTTGATGGTGGTTTTCCAACTTGAAATTGAAAAAAGCATTTATTAATTGATTTAGTCAAATTAATTAGCCACTTGTTCATTTGTCTTTGTTTGGCAACAAGCTGTGTTTATCCTGTTTGTACACTTGCTATCAGTTAAGTTTGCTGCATCAAAATATTATCATTCATTCAGACACAGGAAACAGGTCATTGGCCTTAGAAAGATAAATACATAATTTCAGGGCTAAAATATGTTAGTGGTCCCTTTTAGGCCTGCAAATAATGATTATTATTTTCATTACCAATTAATCTGTCAATTAGTTGTTTGGCCAGAAGATTTTGTTTCTTAAAGCCCAAGGTCACGTCCTCAAATGTCTTGTTTATTTGGTTTTGCTCCACAAAACCAGAAGATATACAGTTTTACTGGGTCATAGAACACTAAATAAACCCCAAAAAAAAAAACAGTTTCATTTATTATCAAAATTACTTGGGCAATTTAATTGATTCATTTTGGACTAATCGTTTTTGGAAGCTCTAGTCCCTTTACCTTCTGCTTGTTAAGGGGAACCAGAAATTGCAAAGCACAATGGAGATTTAAAAAAAAAAAAAAAAAACTTACAATGTAGATTGCTACACTCTAATCTTTGATGACCATGCATGTCCATTAGATGTAACAAATCTGCTGTATATTTATTAGGTTTGCAGCAACTTGCTTCTTCATATGCTGTTGCACATTAGGCATTTTCTAAGTTATCACTTCATTTCAATGTACCCAGACAGTGGATTCTTGTTATTAAGCCATTCCCTTCACACATAATAATGAATAATGTGTACCTTTGGTGTTCTTCTTTGATCTGTTGGGAATTCTGCAGCCAGTTCTTTTCAAACACACACATCATTATCATCCATTATCTTTTCAAAGTAGCTAGACCAGCTCAGAAGAACTCACTGTAGGCTTCCTAGTTTTGTTTTGATTTAATCTGTTTTATAATTTATATAACATAGATCTCCTGTCTGCCTTCCTTTGGAAATATGCAAACCATCGAGTGGTTTATTCTGGCCACCCGCCCCGGAGAGTATCAAGCCAGTGGGTGGGTTCTGCCAAGGCAACTTGTCCGTCAATAATTAATGAATGATTAAATTGGCCATCTTGGCTCTTTCTGACAGAGTAGAAATTCAAGCCAGCCCAGCTTGGCCACCCACACGTCCTTATCGCACCACACAAACACACATAAACCATGAACATCGGTGGCTCTGTGTTATTCAGTTTGATTTAAAGGAGGTACTTCCACCCTAAAAACGTGTTTTGAGCTGTAAAGTGAATTAATAAGTATTATTTTTATATATATAATATATAATATATAATGTATACTGACCGAGATGCATCATTCACAGGAGTTTATGCTAGTTTTTGCTAACCCTCGACTTAGTATTTTTCTATTCTGGTGCAGTGGTTTAGACGTGTGCTTTAGACGGCTATGGAGACACCAGCAGTTTACCTTGATCCCTCGCACAGAAACACACACACACACACACACACACACACACACCAGATAGTTAGTCTCTCTGAGCCGCTAGCTTAGCTACAACACAGTCGTTAACTCAGCCACAACACAGAATACACACAGAAACTTTTAAAAACGGCTATCAAAGAGCTTTGAGTGACTGTAAAATCTCCACCGGACTCTCTGTGTTTCCAGCGTGAACATGGAGAGTCTGACAGCAGCTGCTCATTAGCTCTGACTGACAGCCACTGTCTCTGCTACGCTGCTGTGGTCAGTCTGTCAATCACTCCGGTCACTGTCCTTTGCAGGTCCCAGATACATTTTTTTAATTTACTAAGAAGAAGGGGGGTTGCAGAACTGAAGGGTGTAGTTACACTTTATTTAGACGGGTTTTCTACTACGTAGTGAAATGCTAATTTAATATTTTCAACTTACTTTTCTGAGAAACCCCCAAAAATCACTGGTTTTGTCAGTCAGGGCACTCTGAGGGCCATTCCAAAACCTTCAGCTTGCATCTCTTGAGGTATGTTTAGGATCAGTATCCTGTTGTTGGAGTTTTCTGGTATTTAGTAGAATCCATTATATCCTCCACCCGTGCAATGTTTCCTGTGCCAGTGGCTGCACCATAAGCCCAAAGCATGACAGATGCTTTTTTCGTCAAACATACATGCAGAGTTTTATTTTACCTTCATCAGTGCTGTGGACTGATGAAGGTACATGGGGGTTTTGATTTGAGTTTTCTTTGTTTTTCAGTTCTCATGACCTCCACAGTTTCCATAAATTGTCACGTCTTAATTACATTTCAGACTGTGGAAAGTGAAAGCTGACAAAGCTTTACTATTTCTTGCAACCTTCTCCTGCATTGTGGACATTCAGTCTTACACAGACACTAGCTTAGCTAAAGACTCATATTAAAAAAAATTAGTCATGCGCGTTCTGTAAGGTGTTGATTTTAAAATGCAATTATAAAATGTGTTTCTGTTTTATACAGATAAACTGACATGCAGGCACATGTATAAAAGTAAACAAAGATCATCAT
>NW_023340257.1:24176237-24188014 GCF_004916995.1 Morone saxatilis
CAGGAAAGCACATCAGTCTTGTGTGTGTGTGTGTGTGCGTGTGTGTGTGTGCGTGTGTGTGTGCGCTTACTGCATAGTCCTCAGATCTTCTAGTTCCAGTTGGATGATATCACTGTTTGATGTAGTCCTTTAAAAGACATCAGAGCTCTGTGTGTGTGTTTGAGAGAGAGAGATCACTCTTAAGCAGCAAGTAGCAATAGATCCTCCCTGCACTGACACATCATCATCATCATCAGTACCTTGTCAACCCCTGGGATCTTCACACTGATAGGCATTTCTCTCTTTTTCTGAATCTCTGCCTCTCTCACACCTCATTCTACTTTCTCTTTCAGCCTTTTTTCTCTTTCATCTCTCCTTTTTCATCTATCCTTCCCTCCCCCATCTTTTTTCCTCTTACTTTCAGCCCTACTTCTCTCATAGGACGGCGTAATGAAAACAGCACAGTTAAGACACAAACCCAAGAGATAATCTTCTTGAAAGACCTGTTGACTTATAAATCCATGTCGTCAGTAAACGTGCTATGTTAATGTTTTTAAGTCCAAGAGAAGTTCCTTTTTTTGTCAAACTGCCTGTCAAATGGATTAATATTTCTTATTATGGTATTAAAAATTTTTTTTAAAGATGCATCCGAAATGCTCCTTTAGTCTCCTACCAGGCCAGTGTACATGTTAGACTGGCAGCTGAGTTCATTGGTTACAAGTCGAGGACAGTCAGCGTTTTGTTACCACACCATTCGGCATTTAAACTAACCAATCATGACACCGACAGGAGAGTTTTTAAGCTGTTCCAAGTGCTACAAGCTGGCTAACTACCCGCAGTATCTGTACTTCTGCTGCATTAACCACTGCATGCAGTGGTTTTACAGCCATTTTGCCACCACTTACACTTACAATTATGTGTTTATTCCCAAACTGTCCTCTGACTCATAATTCCAACTAAATGGCATATGTGAAAGGTGTTTCACACTTTTGTTGCCTGTACAACATGGCCAGAAGGCAGCATTTTTCCCTAGGTGGATGTTTGTTTTGTGGCTGGTTCAGCACGCCCATGTGCTCTGTGTATGTATGCGTGTGAGTGTAAGTACTGTATAGCTCATTGGCATGTGCTCATACATGAAGGCACCTCCTGTGGTGCTCTGAGAAGAAGCTGTCCTCAGTGATCCTCAGCAAGGACACTGTCAGTAAAAACAACAGGCCGTCTTGTTCTTGTCCCAGACAGCACAGCTTTGCTTTGTTGCTTAGAGACTGAAATTGTTTGCAGAGATGCCGGCTGAACAAATATCATCCCTTCTCATTACGAGAAACATTAACTCCCAATAGGCGCTGCTTTCATTTTTTTCCTTTTTTCTCAGGCCTCATTAGCAATGCAGCGGGTAGCTTTTCTCTAATGGCTGAGGCAGGCGCAAAGGCATCTAAAGGCTAAAGCTCAAACGCTTAATGCCGTTATTCCCTCCGTGGGCCGTCATCTCTAGCAGGAAAGTCTTTAACTTGGCAAGTAAATGTTAGTCCATCTTGAGTACATTTTGTGTCATTTTGAATTGCTGTTTTTTCTAAGAAAGTTAGTGATGTAACGCTAGCTCTTTTTTGCCTCCTGTTGTGTGAATTACAGTAGTAGAAGCAGTTTGGTGTAAGTCTAAGAATTTTAAAGAAGCAAACCCCAATGCACAGAACGGGGTCTGGTCAAAGCAGCCATGAACTCGAAAGAGCTTTTAAATACTAAATGCTGAGAGCGAAAGCACAACAACAATCTTCCCCAGTGACAGCTTAGCACCAGTTTGCATCCTGTTACAGCTTATCAAAAACCTTCAAACAATACCCACGAGAGTTCAAGTGATCAAGAACCATTTTAAACACTCACTTTGCTACATGCTGCCATAAACAGTATTTAACTACAGTGGAAAGATTGTGTTGTATGTGGGACCTGCTTTGTTTGCACTCAGTTTTGTTCTCGTTCTTTCCCACCTTTACAGATAACAAGGGAAACGTGGTATTGTATCAGTGCACTGTTGCATGCTGGGAAAGTAGAGGTCACACTCTGTGCTGGTTTGGGAAAACAAGCAGGATTAGAGAGGCAGAATGATGTTAGAGGATTTCTCCTCACTGTCAAACACTCTCTGGTAGTTAGTGTGCCTCTCACAAATAAACACACACACTCTTTTCAGATCCTCGCTCTTCTTCCGTCCATTTATTTTCCTCTTTTGTTTCTCTGTAGTAAGATAAATGGCAAATCGGGTGAGAGACTAAGAAGAAGCAGTGATTGATACAGGGAGAGATGTGAGGAGAAGGGATGTTGGTGAATCCACAACCATTTAAAGAAAGGCTGAACTAACAGCAAGTGGCAAATGTGGAGCGAGAAGATGTATAATCACTGTTGGTCTGTTTGATTACATCTGTAAACTCTTGTTTAAATTCAGAATACGCAACACAACACTATATATGAGCCTTACTTCCCTCAGTGCTTGTCTGTTTATTCCTCATTCTGTATCCGAGCATATTGCTTTGAAGTATGAAATGTGTGTAAGTTCAATTTACATTAATATCTTTTGATTTACAGTTTCTGTGTAAGTCCTTTAAAAGTTTGTCAACTTAAATTATCTAAATTACAGGCTGCAAAATAATCACAATGTTTCAAATACAGTTGATATCTACAGTTGATACTGTTCTCTGATTAAAGCTTCACAGTTGCTGCTGGAAGGTCTTCACATGTAGATCCATAAACACTGCTTGGATTACTGCTGCTCGCTCATCTGCCACCTTCTTTCTCTCTCCTTTCTTTGTGTGTGCTTTCAGTTCAAGGTGGATGGCGAGTGGTGGACATGGATCGACTACGAGCGTTTCCAGGAGCTGGTCCAGGCTCACGAGGAGAGTGGGGGACAGCAGAGCTTCTCAGCCTTGGACTACATAGCCAAGACTCCCAGTTGGGCTCTGTTCGGAGCCCATGAACAAGGTTTTGACCCTGCTGACACGCGTTTCCAACGTCGCAACAAAACCAAAGACATTTCAGGGTGCTGATAGTTGAGAGAGAGAGAGAGAGACAGGTAGTATGAATAGATACAATGCAGATCTCTAAAAGATGATAGAAAGTAAAGTTCAAAGTTTTTATTCCCATCCTCTTTGAGTTTCAACGCTTCCTTTCGCTGAACGTTTTTTTTTTTGGCTATCCACAGCTGGCCTCATTCTTATGTGAACTTTTGTCATGTCTCTTCAATTTGGAAACCCAAATTTTATTGGCTTGACCTCCAAGATGAGCCAAAAACCTGCCAGAATCAATTCATTCACCCTTATTCTCTAGACATTCCCCATCACATTTACTTTAAGTGCTTCTTTTGTTTCATATACATACATAGATCTTTGATATTTCCCTTTTTTTTTTTTTTAGCCAAGGTCATTATTCTAATGTCAGTGGCTTTGATCTGTACAACCATCTGGCAGCACTTGGGAGGTTTTACACTGTGGATGCTGAACCTGGCTGTGGCTACATCAACAATCTTGTTACTGACATTTTTTTATGATCCAGGGTCTGCTGTACTGCTCAGGACGCGATTAGCATGTAAGGAGTAGCTCTTCTCCTCATGTCGTCTGTGAGAGCGGCACATCTTTCCCAGACACCTTTGCTCTTCCTCCCACTCATTAGGACAGTGGTTGTTTTTACTTGGCGGTGAGAGACTTGAGCTGTGTGAGAAGAGCATCAAGGCTACATCTCCACTGGGAGAGTCAAGCTTCTTATTGCACTCTTTGTCTTTTTTTTTGTTTTTTTTTAGTCCAAAGGTTGCACTGTTGCACTGTTGCACATTCCCAGCAGTGTCAGTTTTGCTTGGTTTCTATGCTCTGAGCCTGGGTGGTAGAAAATATTTCATCTTTTTAATAGTTTGGCCAGCTTTGCTTTAGATTAGTAAAAACTGGGTATTATTAAAAAAAGAAAATATAAACATTTTGGGTGTGACATCTTTTGCAGCAGGGGATGGATGATGTCATCTTTAATCTGTAACATGAATTGCAATCACCATATTCTCAGGCAATGTCAAGTCTCGTATCATTATATTGATACATCTTCTTAGTTAAATGGACGAAACGGGCACAAAGATAAATTAACTGCTGATGTACAACGCATTTAAAATACTCATCCAACACCCAAATGCATATTGTCTGATCTACCTTCAGCCACCATCCAGGATAAGAAGTGAGTATGAAGAACATCATCATGGGTGGTGATGTAGCATCATATTTGTCTAACTCGTGTATACCTCCAGAGTCCAGCGTGCCAGATTAAAGCCGTTACTGATATTTTAGTAAATCTAGATGTAAAAATCAAGTCCATTTTAATTTGTTTTATTTGATTGTGAATCCAGATGTAAACGTTTAAGTCCATTTTGTAATGTCTCCAATGTTGCAGCACCTCCCTGTTGGGAGAAATATCACTGTAATAAATGTATTTGGGATACTCTGCTTTGTCGTTTGTGAATTTCACACATACACCTAAATGCATTAAGGTACATGTGTCTCACTGTATTTTTTATACTTTTGTTTTTTACTGGCAACAAAGTGGCATGTTGACATTTTAAGACTACAATAATTATGGCAAAAGCTTTCTGGGCTGCACTTAGAGGCCAACAGGAGAGCTCTAATTGAACAAGGATGGAGGCAGAGGTGAGGTGGAGTTCAAAAGGGACACATCCATACAGTAGCTCCCATTACTCCTTTTTAAGTGTACTTAGATTGGTGTTGTAGTTTAGAAATGTAAAACTGCAGTAAGTTAATTATATAAGTGATTGAGCCAAAAGCTTTGTTTTTTGCCATACAGAGTTACAAATATGAATATTATTTGACACATTGTAAAGAGAACTTGCATTATTTAATATAATATAATGTCAGATGTCTACAGTTTAACAATAACATCATAACAGGGAAATCAAATAAACAATTCAGGTCTACTGAAGTAAGTGAAAAGGCTCCACAGCTCTTCTGATTATTCCTCCAAATACTTTAAGCAGCATGGCATCCTCAAGGGTTTGTTCCAGCTTTAGATATAATTATAATAAATAATGATAATAATGGATTAGAAGTGCTTTATCTAGATATTCAAAGCGCTTCAAGCAAAGGGGATAAACTCCCCTTACTCACCACCTATGTGTAGAACCCTCCTGGATGATCCACAGGAGCCATTTTGAACCAGAGAGCCACCAACATATGAGCCTGAGGTGGAGACGTAGGAAAACATTGAGGTACACTGGGGGATGATTATGTGGCTAGATAGATAGTCAGGACACCAGGGAACCCCTTACTCAAGTGCAATGGGAATTTTAATGACCACAGTCAGTCAGGACATTGGTTTAACATCTTATCCGAAGGACGAGTGCTTCTACAGCACAGCATCATTGGGATTGCACCCCTACTGGCCCACCAACACCACTGCCAGCAGCAGCTGAACTCTCACATCCAAGTACTAGCCAAGCTCACACCCGCTTAGCTTCAGTCATGCAAGAGAAGCAGGGTACATGTTGGTATCTGATTTTGTATTGATTATTTTTTCAATTATTTAATTTAAAGAAATAATAGGATGTCACATCGCACATTGGTTCTATATAAGAAAGCAGAATCAACTTTATGTTCCACTCTGATGAAGGTACCGTAGTGTTGGTGAAGTGTTTGGGGAAACAAAAAGACTAGACTGAGAGTTGAAGAGTTGTGTGACTTGATCTTGACTTCCATCAGTGTAATTACCATAGACAAACAAGAAATCATGATTGGCTGGTTGGCTGCCCCCATGGGAGAGTTGATGGATGGGTATGCTGCACAAAATGGGATTTTTGTTTTGTTTTGCACCTAACAAAACCTTCCACTCCCTTTTTCATAATGCAAAACGCTTATTTCCATCCTAATAGTTATTTAATTCCAGTGGCTGTTGTTCTTGGTTTTCTTTAAAAAAAATAAAAAATAAATGCCAGAGAGACAAAAATCAAAAGTACTTGCATCTTTTATTCAACAACAAGAAATGGCTTATAAGAAATTATGCTGCAAAAGAAATATAACAAGTAACAGCTATCAAACAGAACTAGTAATTTATAAAACTTCAGCATGGATACAGATGCAAGCTATTCCTCACTGAGTTGTCTTAAATTGGTAAACTTGAGTGTTTCTGTGATGTAAGATTACACAAAGCACAAGAGAGACCACAATCCTCAGTGGGTAAACTGTAGATGATTGAGGTTGCTGGGTGTGAAGTGTAACTATAAATATGTAGCAGGAAGGGCAGTGCTTTTAATATGTGTAAACAAGGCTGGACAAGTTGATGAGAAAAACACTCTCACCCCACAACTGGTGTGCCAAAAAACCCAACGAGCATGCAAACCCTCCTTGCATAAATAAAAGTTAAAAACATCACTTTGAATTGACCCTGTGAGTTTACACACAGGTATTTCCAGCTGTGCTTTAACTATACACATCCCAGCTTATGGTGAGACAAATGACAGGAGCAGATTGCACTTCTCAGGAGAGAAAACTTGCCTGGGTATTGTGAAAAGGCCCTGCGGGATGATGGGTAATGGCTCTAGTACCCCAGGGAACACTGGTTGAAGAGGTGCTCGTGCATCCTATGCCAGTTTCACCAGTTTGCCAGGTGACAGGTTTTTTGCCTCATTAGATACTGAGGTCCCATTTCAAAAACACAAGTCTGTTTTTAGACAGTGCTACATATATATCCCACAAGCCCCCTCCAGCACCCCCAGAGGTCCCTACACCAGGGTTTGGGTACCACTTAAGTTAGAGAAATAAATATGTGGACACATTTCACACTCCACTAATTGTCCTGAATTAAGTTTATCCTCTGAAGAACTATAGTTATGTATTATTCTAATGTTTGTACATATGGTGTGAAAGTGTGTATCACTTGTTTAATATGTGAATATACAATTCGTAGTTGTTTGCTATGAGGAGGAATTAACTTTGACATTCCCTTCCTACTCGCGCAATGATGAATATTGAATTTTCTTTTAGTTGTATTTTATATCTTCACATTGGCATCACACCTGTACATGAAGTCTAAGTCCTGTTGTGCTGCTGGTCACTCTCTCAAAAAGGTGTACCGTACACTTCCACTGAAGAGGAAAAAATTTGGAACTATGCATCTTTTCCACAGCACCTTGTGACTGGGTTGATCGATATTGTGTAATTGTGTTAGTCTTTTCACTGAAAACCTGCAAAGACAAATGTGCATGTCTGTCAAACAACCATTTCTCACTGACAGGCACAGCATTACAGAATACAAGTAGAACTACACACAGCATGTAACCAAAAAATAAGTCTCAGTATGTGTGTAACCAGAGCCTTTGTCTTATGTGAGTGTGCGATTAGGGAAGGGTGAAGTGTTAATGGCATAAGGAACATAACAGAATTTATTTTAAAATGTGTGATTCTGTCCACAGTGGAATAATAAAAACAAGCTCACTGTCCCATGACTCTGACATCTACACTCTTGTATGTTTGGTTCAGTCAGTTAACTTTAAATTACTGAAATAAATACAGTAGATGATAAATGGATTCAGTGATTTTTAATGTACTAATCCACCCAGCTCTATATGCCAGAAGAAGTTAGAAATGTCTCCATGAGATGTTTATCTGTTACTGGAGCATATTTTCTTGTAGCTGCTTGTAGTAGTAACTTGCAGTGTCTGAAGAATAATTTATGGTCACTTTAACCTTGTCAAAGAAATTCTAGAGATTGAGAATTTGTTTTGAAAGGAGCCCACTGAACTACATACAACAATAAATAAAACTGAACAAGAATAAAACATTCCCAGGGGCAGAAAAATAGAGCAAAACACCAGGAAAAGACAAGTTAAATATTAACACAGTGTAGCATGGCATCACATATTGTTGGCCTGACTCTATTCTATCTTATTGTCACATACAGTACACTTCACTGCCAAAGAATATAGCTCTATCATCCAAATATTTTTCTGGGCGCAGACCACATTCCCCAGAACTGTAAGATGATGAATTTTTCATAATGTGAATACATGCAGTGATCATTTTTGAATGAGAAATTTGTTTTTATCGTCCTCCAGCAATCCTCCCTTAACACCAAAGAGACAAATGATAAATAATTGAGACTAACTGAAACAGAAAAGATCACCATAATTGCTTTTAACAGAAAGAGTGTGCATGCTTTGTGGGAGGGCTGAGAGAGGAAGAGAAAGGGCATCACATCCGATTTTGTCGTCCTCTATAAAAAAAAATATACATAATAAAATAAATCCCATATCTTAAGAACTGGATCCCAAGCCCCAAATCTTCTTAATAAGCATTTAGCTAAAACATATGTGAAGCTAAAAAAGCCCACACACACACTTGGCTGTGCCCAAACAATGACAGATGGAGACTTAAAAGGCCTCAGTTCATCCAAAATGCTTTTGGTGCACTGCAATGTGCCATTTGAAAGCAAGGACCCAAAACAAAGGAGATATTTATTGGCTTCGAGAAAATGGAATGTATTTATTTTGAAGTTAACTTTGGAGTCCAACATACCTCTCTGGAGGCCTGCTAAATAAGAGCAAATAATCGACAGGGTATCCATTAAAAGTTGAACATGTGCCCAAAAAGTAAGCCTAGTATTCTCATTGGGTGATATGGTTGCTGAAGCGAGGTCAGCTTGGTCATCTGTCATCAGAACAGCAGGATGTCCACTAGGCTCAGAAACGGTCACTGGTCCTATAGGCTGTTGAAAAATAGCTGTAGGTGGAAATGTTTTTCCCTGCTTTTTCCCCAGCAGCTCTCCCATCCATTTGTTAGCTGCTGGTGGTGCATACAGGCTCAGAGTCAGCCTGTGATGGCAAGGCTGTAAACGGTTTGTGTATGAGTCCATGTGTCACGCTGCCTGTCAGCTTCCGCTCAGCACTCAGCACCCGGGGATAATCTGTATATTTATACAAGTGGCGTCTTCAAGTTTGTGTCCGTATGCATGCCTAATCATAATGTGCCCAAAACCCAGGGGTATGTGAAAGTGATAATGGTTCTTACATGGTTCTTACAGATGGCTGCGAAATGTGTTGGAGGATATTATCTGTGTGATTTTGTGTTTGTCGAATAGGAAAAAAAGTCTGTTAGCTGTTCTGTTGTGCACCACCAGCTCAAACCATTACTCAACGCCCCTTCATCCCCTCAGCTTCTGTTTGTATGTATGTGCATGTACTGTTTATAACCATGTGTATCTAATGTGTATGTGTGTCCTGTTTGGGCCAGATGTCCAGAGAATCTGGGCTCCAAGCAGTCGTCCATTCCTCAGCTTATCTCTTCTGTGTCCATCTGTAACCCAGCACCACTCCAGGCAGATGTGTGTTGTCTCTATAACCTGCTCCAAGCCTCGGTTAGGATCAGTGTCCGCAAATGGTTGGGTGTTAATTCAGTGTTATCGTTTAGTGACAGTCTACGGGAATGTGCAATCATTTTCCAAAATGTGTTTGTTGTTTTACCTGTGTGAAGAGATTTCTTATGTAAAGAATACCAGAGGGACATAGTTCATCACACTGCACATCAATTTGATTATTTTATATGTGATTTTGATTGATTTTTTATTTTGTGGGGAGAGAGAGGTGATAACATGCAGCAAAGGGTCACATTTTGGAATCAAACCTGGGCCACTGCGATAAGGTCCCAGCCCTAGTACATGGGACCCACACTCAACCAGGTGAGCTAACAGGCCACCCCTTGATTGATCTTTTATGGATTTTTACATTTACATTCATCGTAATCGAACATCGTATGTCAGCACCAGCTTCTACTGAATGAGACCGAAAAGAACAGAGGCATATTTTAAATACAATTTACATTTTTTAGTTTTCCTAGTTGGCCTCTCGCACAAACCTGTGGGTGTTCAACTGGATGCAGTGTATGTGTGTGTTTATGTGTGTGTTCATGCGGTCTGATCTGCATGCTCGCTCATGCATTCGTATGCCTGTGTGAATTTGTATCTGTCTAAAATGTCTGAAAAGGGTGACCTATAAACTGGACGATCCACGTGTGTTTATGTCTGTGCCTGTACGTTCAGATTTCTTTCCCTCTCTGTCTGTACATAAATACATTCAGACGTGCAGGGATGAGCTTGTCGGCACTCTGTCAAACCAACAGATTTGAGGTGAGCAGGAGCCAAATGTTAAGCTGCCCACTGCCAAAGAGGAAATTAATGAAAATGACATCAACGGCCCAAAACAAATTAGAACACAATGGACATCCTTGTCTAGCGTCACACTACAGAGAATTTATTGGTCATTGTTTCATTGGACCCTGCAAAATGTGGAAACAGTGGGTAAACGTATAACGTTTATCTTCTCAACGAGCCTCTGAAAAATGTTTATATCACAGTATTATATTATTTTATGTTATTGCTTATATTACTACGGAGGCCTTCATATTTCCAGTTGAATTCCATTTATATTCAATCTTAATAATATTTTCCTATACGTTAATGGGGTAAACAGTTGATGTAGTATAATGAAAGCATTCATCTCTAAGGAACTGTAGCAGAAAAGCACGGTTCCCATGCTGAGAATGGGTTTGCAATCTGATTTTTTCTGCTCCAGCTGTATTGATGCCTCTTCCTCCTGGACCACAATTCATTTCACTTCGCTTGAAGCATCATTGGAGCTCAGCTTTGATTACAAGCCAGCAACACAAATGTTCCGTCACAGACAGGCACACCTGACCGCCTGTGTTGTGGGAGTTCACTATTGATTCATTTCATTAATTTTACTCACTCTCTTCTGTCACCTATCATCTGGTTTTGTAGTACATTACTCGAAAATGGAACTGGCTCAAAGCTGACATTTGCCCCCAGAAGTGTTAGGCTGCGGCATCATTTTCTGCCTGCAAGCGTTCCTCTCTGTGTGACAGGTGCGGTGGGGAATGACCTTGATTAGCTCATATGCTAATCCCCTCTTTAAACAAAGTGACTCAATTAACCAAATGACCGTCTAACGAAGGCATCGCCTTGCATATTGATGCTTTATTTTCAAAGGAGGATTTGCATTCTAATGGCGTAATGAATTCTTGCCTGACAACTGACTGGTGGTAAATCACACAGCAATGCGATGAATCATAGAAAATCTGTCTCAATAATGGGTGTTGAAATGCATTCTGGGTGTGGAGCGATTAGGAGAGATATGTGCTAATTGCCTGCTGTGTGTCCTGGATAATTCTTTCTTCCCTCAGGCTCAGCTGTCATATGGTCTGTTTCACAACTCATCGAATAAAAGGGAACAGTCCATGCAAAAGTTTTGCACCATCAAACACTATTAAAAGATCACTTCAAAGGTTAAGCCCTACACTATCTTCTGTGCATTTTTTAAACTACCAGTTTAATTCAGATTTCTACCTTTCCCAGGTGGCTAAACTGAAACCATTGATGTTGACCTATCAACAACCCCTGTGTGTCATCCCCTCTCTCTCTCTCCCTTTCCCATCACTCTCTAGCTGTCTCCATCAATTAAAAAGTCAATAAAAGCCCCCCCAAAAATTCAATAAAAGAAGGTTATTTGCTCTAAATTCATGCATTTGTCTATTGTTTAGGTAAAACAAAGCACACCAGTTGTTTTCAAAAAATAGAGGCACCTGCATTATACAACACAATGTGAAACAATAACCCTGCAATAATCACCACCTGAAGTAAAATGAAAGATTACCTTGGTTGTTTAGGTGTTGACTCAGTTCTATGGTAATTTTTACATTGCACTACATTTATAAGGTAAGATAAGATAAGATATTCCTTTAATAGTCCCACAATGGGGA
>NW_023340257.1:24188108-24189321 GCF_004916995.1 Morone saxatilis
AATAAGCTAAAATAAAATAAAATAAATAAAATAAATAAAAAAAATAAAATAAATAAAATAAATAAAAGTTACCAGATCTTTACACAGCAAAACAAAGTTATTTACTTGAGTTTTTCATGTTCTGTGTCCATCACACACACATTGCACACTTCCATATAAGAATAACTAACAGGTCCGTCTCTTGTTTTCTTTGCTTACAGTTATTACAGGTTACAGGTATTAATGAGATGTCCATTGGCACAAACATGAAAGTGGCGATTTTGCATACATGTGTTGTTCAAAGCCAACCATGCATATTTAAATATGAATTGATTGAACTGAGACTGCATTTAGCTTTAGTGTAAACAGGGTCTATGGGTGGTGACATCAGAACTTGATTGTGTTCACTAGGATATTTGTCTACAACACCTTTTATTGAACATTTAGAGGGAAAGAGAATATCAAAGAAATATAAAGCTTTTGGGTGGCGCCAAGAAACCCCAAAAATGAAAACCTAATGGGACAAAGATTAGAAATGAAACACTTTGTCTCCTCACTTCTTGAATCTGAGGATGTTACTGTCCCACAGAGAGTGTGCATGTGTGCACATGTGTGAGAGTGATCATTGGTGGGCATCAGGCCAAGCACATTTTTCTGTAACCTTTGTATCCTGTGGTCTGCTCTGTGCTGTCGAGCTCAGAGAGTTTGATTGATGAATGAACCACAGGCAGGTTAGCAGGAGAGAAGCCAGGTCGGTCTGTGAGCTGAATCACACTGAGCTGATTATTATCCATCACACAGACACACTGAAATAAAGACCTGTGACACTTAAATGGGCTCTAAGTGAGAGATTTTTTATTGACCCTGAAACAGAAAAGCTATTGATGCCACTTGTGTATTACACAAGTTGTGTAAAGCTGTGTGTTGTTTTTTGCACTTAACCTCTTGCGTGGAGTACAACTGTAACACAATGTTACAGAGTTAGAGTGTATGTGTGTACACATACTGCCGCTGATGGAAGGTTGCTCCAATAGGAACTGTTTGTTCTGCCCATTTTTAGACACATCAGTGATCAAAGCTCTTTCCTCATCAGTCACAGGGAAATTAAGTGAAACAGACCAAACTTAACCTTTTTAGGATCTAACCTGGTCTGGTTCCAGTGGAAATGTATAATTGGATAGGTTTAAACCTGTTAAGTTCTTTAAGTCTTGGACCCCAAAGCAGAGACGCACAC
>NW_023340257.1:24189338-24189482 GCF_004916995.1 Morone saxatilis
GGTGAGTGGGAACTGAAGATTCTTTAATAACAATCCGAACCAAAACCGGAACAGAAGCAGGCAGGTGAGGCAGGGAGCTGGCTGAAGTCTTCTGCAGAATAGCACAGGAGAATCTGGACTCAGGTTACGTAGCCGAACAGCATG
>NW_023340257.1:24189582-24195513 GCF_004916995.1 Morone saxatilis
AAAGAAAAACACAACAACATAGACATACTAAGCCAAACCATAACAAAACCTCCACTAATCATGAATCAAAAGAAAGTGTGTAACATGAAAAGGGTCACTTGTAGTGATAAAGCCACAGATTATTATAATTTTAAGACACATTTAGTTTTGGTTATACAGCACACTTACCCTACTATAATTGTGCAATCCCATCCTCTTCATCAACCACCTTTCCATCAGCAGCAATAACTTAAAACTAAAAACCATTTATAAACTCACGGTACTGCCTGCCCAGCAACAAACTGAATTGACAGAATGTAAGTGACTAGCTGGTGAACATAGAGGAGAATTTATCTGAAAGAAAGATTTGAAAGAGTTGGTGATTTGGTTAGACCAAAGCTTGAAGGAGAGTGGATATTGGACATACATTCATCAGGTGGACACAAACACGATAAATAGAATGGTGATGTGTCTGCTGGATGTGTAAATGGCAACTGCTTTCTTACACGTTTGCCATAACAATGAGGAAATAATTCATCAGGCTTATGTATCCATCAGCTTTTTGTGAAGGTTTTTCCCCCCAAGGAGCCAAAAATTGATTTGAGGAAAACACTTTAGCGTTTACACAACTGTATCCAGCAGCAGCTACCCAGCAACTTTTTACTAGATTTTACTTTTACTTTATGTTTACTCCTGCCTCCAGCGGGTTCTGTGTCTGCTTCCAGTTGAACATGCCATAAATACTTTGAGCTTCAGGTGTAAAAAGTCATGGACATTTGGGCTGGAGCTTACTTAACCCTAACATTTATTTTTCCTGCTGCCTGCGGTTCGGTGCACAGGCCGCTGTACATGATTGAATATATAGATTTCAGGCATGTTGCCAAGGTAAAAGCCAGTCCTTAGAGCAGAATCACACTCTGCCGATCAATTCCATAAAAAATAAATAAGACGTATTCCCTGTCACAGTTGACTAGGCAATGGTTGAGAGAAATGAAGGTCAATGTTACATCATTTACTGAAATGTGACATAGTCCTTGATGCTATAAAGCTAAAAATATGCATCAGGTCAGGTGTATAATTTTGTGATATGTGGTGTTATGTCTCATTGCATTAGAAATACAACAGTTATGCGGTCTACATGTTTGTGCACATTAGGCTATGGATGGAAAGCTGATGAGAGAAGGCCACACATGGGAATTACCTGTACTGTTGCTTACCTTTTCCTAGACTCATCTAAAACATGCTGAGCTCTGGATTTATTTAAACTGGAAAATATCCTCACAGCTCCCACTCTGGGCACTCAAGCTAACAGCATATATGGTCTGATTTCTGCATATATGTTACTATCAGTAAGTTTGCACTACTTCATAATGTAGACAGCCAGAGATGAATATGTGTATTGTATGTAAATACAATGGAAATCTGTAAACAGAAAACATCTGTTAATATGCAAATAATCATTAGTTAGCATAACAACATTTATTTCAGTCTAGTAGGAGCAAAGTGTTAGCATAATGAATCTGTAGTCTTTAATATTCAGTGTGCTCTGCAGCAAATGTATCTGCAGCCTTTTCTTTGTTCCTGTTGTGATGAAGTTTCCTTTAGGATCAATAAGGTGAGTGTCATCTTTTTGGTTTCCTATTGATTGACCAAATATAGAAGCAGGCGGATTCTGTGACTATGAGCACAATTCACCAAGTGTGATGAAAGTAAACGAAATGTCAATATAGTAAAGCCCCTGATGGTGACAGCAGGCTATCCAATATCATGATTTTTGCAGCATACAGATGAAGTTTCTGACGATTCCTGCAATACATATTCGGAGCTCTTCAACATGTTGAAAAGCTACAGTCAATCTAGAAAAGCACCACTTTTGTAGGCAGTGCAATTCAGCATAGAATGAAAGTCATCATACAGAATATAAATCTGGCCCTTGTGAAAAATGCCTGGGTTGATTGAAGGAGTAAATAGTCCTTCCAGCTGTTTGTGTATTTTTGTCAGGCCAGTCTCAAGTATGGGGATATGCTTGCTTTATAAAGATGCATAATATTTACAGCATATTTCTACTAAAAGAAGATTTATTCAAATCAGTCCTCAGTCAGTTAAAAACTGGATGAAGAATGGGGTGCCTGTAGGTGGACAGCACTGTATGTTACAATGTGTCGCTGGTCTTTAAGTTCCACATCATCAACAGTGGCTGACTCAGCCCAAAAGAAACCAAGAACACTTGGACAACTGCACAAAAAACCTTTTAAAAAGAGAGAACACCCTTCCTCAATAGTCTGAGATTTGACACCATTGTTGATGCCCCATAGGTGAAAATGTGCATCAGGTCAGCTGTCTAATGTTGCAATAAGTGGTGCAATGTATTACAGTTACTGCAGGATACATGTTTGTGCACATTGTGCTATGGATGGAAAGCTGATGAGAGAAGGCTATGGGAATTATCTCTACTCTTGCTAACTTTGTCCTGCACTTGTCTAAAACATGCTGAGCGCTGCTTTGCAGATTATTGTGCAATGGGAGGTGCAGGTGAGGAAATGTTTGGAAAAGGAACAAAAAAAGGGCAGACAATTAAAATAATAGAAATTCAGAGTTGAACAGAGATACTTGTCCAGTTAAGATAAAAAAGACCAACTTTTTAGAACTATTTTTGGGGGCTTTATTTTGCCTTTTTTTGATAGAAGCAGCTGAAAAGTGGCAGTGGGGAGAGAGTGAGAAAGGTGGGGGATGACATGCAGCAAAGGGCTGTGGGTTGAAACTGAACTGAGGCCACAGCAGTAAGGCCTCAGCCTTTGTACATGTGATGCTCTACCAGGTGAGAGTCTGTGCCGCCCCAGATGGCAAGACCAACTTAATAAGTATAATAAAATACGGATGTATAGTCTGGCCATGAAAGAAATCTGCTCCCAATTGAAATGGTGCAAACCAGGAAACTTATTTTATTCTATTTGTGCACCTCATTTGTGTCATTTAGGTCAGAACACACCTGTACCTCTCTGTCTGCACAGCTGAGCCCTGGGTTTTGTCCTGCTGCTCTTTTCTCATTTTTGGCAGATTATAAAAAGAATATTGTCATAATAAAGGAAGATATACATGACAAAGGCTTTTGGTACCTTTTCATTTTTGGACCTATTTTGTTGTTTTCCTTATGGATGGCAGGTGAAAGAATAATATAAGCCTGTAAAATAGACTAAATACTCCACTCCAGAAAAATTGCAATATTTTGGACTAAAGTTAAGAAGAACCTTTTTTATATATCATAACCGTGGGCTACCAAGCCAGCAGGAGCAGCCCGACTGATGCTTGACTGCCTGAGGAGACCTTTTCTTCTCTGAAGCTTCTGCAGTGTTGGTTACATCTTATCTTCTTATCTTTTACTGGATTTGCTCTGAAAAACATGGTAAGGTGGTTTGTAGCTGGAAAGCAATGTGTTAGGACCGTGTTTCTATTAAAAACACTTATCTGAAACTCATCATCAATGTGTGAAATATACTGTCGAAGATGTACTCTCTGAGGTTTTCATTGCTTGTTTTAATTTTTGTTTTAGTGGCTATTTGATTTTATCTTCTTGAGGCATGTAATAGAAACTTTGAATCTGGCCATCGTCAGTATAGTATCGTTTTTTAGTATATTATAGTAGTGATGGTGTTGTAAATACTATGCAAACCTGTAAACATTGTTTTCCACAAGACTTTTATTACACAAATACAGTAATTTTGTTTCGGTCTGTTGTTTCTTTATATGTCAATAGCAGCTACTATTATTATGCACAATATGGATATGCAAAGTATTACACTGATGCTTATACCAGGGCTGCTTTAATCGTCAAACTGGTGATGATGATAATTCTTCTGGAATTACATTGCTGACATTGTTTTTCAGTTTTTTAGAGAATCCTCAAATGAATGAAACAAACATAAACAACGATCTGAAAATGCAAATTCTAGAGTATCCTAACAGGACATGCAGCAAAATGTCCCTGCAACCCTACAAAGATTGAGATAGATACAGTCCCCAAATGTAATGTACAAGTTACATAACATTAAAGTGTGCTCACTGAAATAATCCAGAACTCTATTTAGCATATTTGTTTATAATAAACAATTAAAGAAAAACACACTATATTTCTTCCACTTCAGGTCACATGGTCATTTTCTTTCATTCATGATTCATGATTCTAACAACAGGAATATGTTGTCACATATTGCTCTTACCTGTAAACTCCTACCTGTTCTCTGTATTTTTGGTGATCAAGAAATGTAAATGAATCCCCTGTTGTTATTCTGGTGTCAGTTGAATGCCTAAAACATCAGTGCAATTCAGTAAAAATTCAAAAACTATTTTGAAATATTCAAATGTACCTGCCTGTATCCCAGCAGGGCAGCTGCCACAGGCCGTGTCTGTCACCTGGTCCCTGTGAATGGGCCTACCTTGTTTTAGTCCCAGTGCCTTCTGTCAGTAACAAGGTAGCTGCAGGATATGAACTGATTGCACTGTGTTCCTCAGTCACACTAAATTTCTCAAAAACATATTCTCATCCTTACTGTATTTAAAAACTTGTAACAAAAAACATGACTAGGGTGATTTCTAATTGGCTTATATTTACTTATTCATATTTATGGGATGAAACTAACACTGAACACTTTAAACTGCCCATAGGTGTGAATCTTAGTGTGAATGTGTTGGGCTGTCTGTGTGTGATGGATCAGTCCTAGGTGTCCCCTGCCGTTCGCCAGTGCATGCCAGGAAAAACTTTATCCTCCATGACCTTGAATGGGAATAAACTAGTACAGAGAATAGTCAGAAGCATCAACATTTAACAGATGTTCCTGCTAACTATATTTTAGGACCCAAATTTGATTGTAATGCGGACTTTACTATAGTTTGATTTTCCAATCAACTTGATCTCTTAAACTTTGCTTTACAATTAAACAATAAACTGAAAAATATCAAGCAACTAGTTTGACAATGCCTTTAATGCTTCATTTTATTTCAGAGGATAATATTCCAGTGTATACGGTAGCCAGCTTTGACAATAATTGTTTAATGTTCTCTCTCTGTGTGTGTGTGTGTGTGTGTCTATGTATCACAGTGGTGTTGGTTGAATTTTAAAAAGAAGATCCCTCTATTTGTCCTCTACAAAGATACTCAGCAACCAGTAGCTTTGTACTCAGCAGCTGTGAGGCGTATCAGTGAGGACTTCAATTTCATTACAGCAAACCCAGAACAGACGTATTGACTCATTAGATTCCCGTTTGAAATAAGTTAGATGAAGCCACAGCAGGAACAGAGACACTGTGACTCATTCTATCAAGAACACACACACACACAGACATACACTGCTCCGACACATGCAGTCACACTCACACATGCACATACACACACCTCATGGTGATGAGCTTTCCGAGGCTGAACTGGTGTAGGAACTGAGCACAGATTGGATATGTGATACATGGTGTGGACTGTATGTGTGTGTGTGTTTGTATGTGTGTCTGTATGAAAGGAAAAGATCAGAATAGCTCACAGTGTTCCCTGCGTGAGGAACATATTAAACCCAAACCTGATAAAAACTGCTAAGACTGCAATTTATTCCAAAGTTCTTTCTCTAAATTGCTCAAGTAATGATTTTCCAAGTTCACTTGTTTACTTCTTGCAAGGTTTCTCTACGGTACTGTCTCCCTTAATTAACTGTGGTAATGTGCATTTTGTTATTTATTATTAACTTGTTTTTCTTGTGGGAAAACTTTAGTCATTATAACAATTTACAAATGAAGGCAATCCCGATTTAAATGAGTGTTTTGCTCATGTTCAGACATCCACAGAATAACACCTGCCCTGTTGGTCCCGTGATTTGATGTATGTACGGCACAACCATTAGGTAAATATCTCTCTCTAATGTTGGCATTATAGGGCATTTAAACTGCAAACTGAAACTAGACAACAAAATTA
>NW_023340257.1:24195530-24205254 GCF_004916995.1 Morone saxatilis
ACAGGTTGTTCGTACCAGAAATATGTATATATATGCACTGATAATGACATGAGAGTCACATGACCAAATCAACCTGCATGTAAATAATAGGCCTGGATGATTGGAACCTACAATCAGGTGAATCAGAGGTTTTTTTTCAAACTGTAGCTCTGATTATAGTGTTCAGTGCACTGTAAAAAAGGTTAGTGTTATATAAATGTTGCAGATCCTTGCACTGGAATATTGCAGCATCGAAACAACCTGTATCAGGGGCGTTTATTCCTATCTTATTTTCTACCTATGTTGCATAACACCTTACAGGCTTTACAAGGCTAGGACAGTTTTAGCTGTGGGTACTACGTACTTTACAAACTTCACAGACTTTTTGTGGAAATCCAGTCAATTATTTTATTGTGCCATTGCTGAATTTCCATCAGTGTGAGTGTGGTATGTTACTGTCTGTAAACCTTTGTTGACTTTTAGATACATGTACACTGGCCAGAGACGTTCCCCCTCACAGTGAGCCACTGTTTTGCAATGCAGTGGGCTTTGTGTCATCAGGAGAAAACTACTGGTGCTGGATATACAGTATATGTCCATCATGTCTGAAACTTTACAATAACCAAAAGGTCACAACCATGTATGTATTCATACCCAAGACGTCTGACTCCTACATGCTGAATCACACTAAGTCACATTGGGTGAGAACCCTCTAAATGCCTTAAAATGTGAAAAATAATTATTGTAACCATGACAGTGAAAAGTGGGTGGCATTTTTGGCATGGCTTTTTCTTTGTCCTCTGGCATTCCTATTGGGCACATTACCCTGAATCTAGATTACCACTGTTAAACGTACAATACCCTGTTAGACAGAGGCATTCATTTGATTAAACTGACAGGAATAGGAATAGAGAAAGAGAGTAGGTGTGCACAAAGTGCTCTGCTGTCAACCTTATAACCTTAAGGAGAAATCAACCATTGGCTTTTAATAAGCATTTCACAGAAAAACAGTTACACTTCTTCTTGCTTTATTTCAATGATTGTCTTCAAAACCTTTTGTTTTGCTAAACTTCGGTCACATCTAGTTTTACAAGCCGTCCTTTCTGCGTGTGTGTAAGCACTGGCTCAAAAGTCAAAAGATAATGTCTATGTGAGAACTGGGCAATGGATAAAAGTGAACTTTTATAAACATCCAGTCTGCATTTAAACAGCATTTGTGCTTACTACTCTTCAGAATATAATCAAGGAAATGTTGAGACAATATTCATTTTTCAAACACACTTCTCCCGGTTTTAAAATAAACATTTAAATGTCTTTTGACCTGCAAATCACCAACTAAATGCTTACGTGCTTACGTGCTTTAGTAATAACAAAGACATCTAGGGAAATTGCTTCTTGTGAAGTAGAGGATTTCTCATGGGTATGAGGGACCTGCACATGTGTTAATTGTAACATTTTCTGAATTATTCAAAGCATCTCCACTCTGTGGTATTAATCTGCAGCACTGAGTAGCAAAAGAGCAATTTATTTAAATGAAGTTGAGATAATTACTGTAAGTGCCACAGGTCTCAGGAACTTGCTCAGTATGTACCAAACAATGATGAGAACTGTGTGATATGCTCGTTGGCCACAGCAGAACCACCGTTTGCTTCTCCATCATGTGGGATCACCTCTCAGACTTCCTGTGAGAGGCTGACTCTTCAATGTGTGCTGGGTTTACTCCGGGTTGTCCTCTTAGATATGCACACCCATAAACACAGTAGGTACTTACAGGAAAGTCCAAGAGCCGAAACCACATTAATTTAACCTTCTTAATACATAAATGCACAGCCATTCTGAGACTCGCTACATGTTTTATTCATAATTCCACATGTACAGAGCAGTTATCATTTTCTCAGCTCTAAGGATATTCTTCACTGTCCTCTAAGAAACACCAGGTAACTTGTCATTTTGCAGGAGCAGGTGTCACTTATTGACTCAAGTGTATTTTGAACATATCTCATCAGTTACAGCAATGTCACCACTTTGAAAATAGGTCCTTTTACCGTAAGAAAAACATTAACCTATTATCTGTCAGAGCACACCTTCCTGATTTATTCTGATTCAGTCTTTTATCACAGAGCTGGTAGCTGGTCTGACTCATCGCTCTTGTTTCTGGCTCAGGCAGATATCAGTCTCTGTACAGTCTGGACTGGGGGTCACTGGAAGAAGTTTTCAGCTCAGATTGATTGATTCATGCAGATTTATTTTCTTTGTGTCCTTCTGGACAACTGATTACGTGTTTTGACCAGATTAGAGCCAATTACACTTTTTGCTATTGGAACCTGACTGTAACCTGGCAAACATCCACCAATATAAAAATATTTATTATATTTCACCAATATATCCTCATTGATTTCAGCTTATCGTGAAAAGTTATGCCAGGCATAAAATATGTTATTATAAATCAAAAAGATTCTTAATATGAAGTGGCACATTTTGAAAAAATACTTTAGTACTTTAGTTTCGTCAAGCTTTGCAGGAAATAGCGAGAATACCGGAAACTGAACGATTCAACTTTGGAAATGAAAGTGTGAAACCAAACTGTCTAAAAATGAAAAGCAGAGAAATCGAATAAGAGTCTATAAAATGTGGCTTCGAGATCTAATATGAAGAGAAACAATATATTTTTACAGCAATACTTAAATATTGTGTCTATGTGCTCGGTAATGGAGGCATTATTTTGAAAGTTATCACCGGAAAACAAAATCTTGTTTTGGCTCTTTTGACACAGGTTCACTTTTTTAAATCTGGAGCTGAGGAAGCGGCGGAATAACAGTGGTGGAAGATTTTTAACCCCACTGAAATATTTCCAAACGGTGTAAGCAGCATCTCCGGCAGAGGATGACACAATAAACCTATTGAGGAAAACTAGAATTAAAACAGCCAATCGCTGCTCTTCTATACGATTGCGTATTGATTTGGGTTGGAGCGTCTTCTTTGGCCACCGGGCTGCTCTCATCAATCTTCCCGACGCTCGGCACCTGTGTGTGTGTGTGTGTGTGTGTGTGTGTGTGGATCTTCAGTACATGGAATTTTACTTTGAGTCAACGGATCTTTGCAGTGAAAGATTTTATTTTTTTTGTCTCTAACTAGACTTCATTGTCAGTGAATATAACCAGATACGACGTGGGATGAGAGAAGAAATTAAAAGATTGATGAGAGTTTGATGAAAAAGTGCAACTCGATTGGATGCGCGTCGCGCTGCTGCTGCTGGACTTCATATTCGAGGAAAGCAAACCCTCAAACCAGCAGCTGTGACCCTTCATGCTTTTTTATGATGGGAAGAAATGACTGCACTGCTTTCCCAAAATAAAGGAATAATTCTCCAATAACACCACCAGCGACCCGGATCGATCAACGAGGCTGATTGAGGGGGGTCCACCACAAAGTCTCTAAACTGGATCCTACTGCGGGTATCGATTAACGGATTTGACTGATCACCTTCAGACACTTAACACCCTCAAAGGTAAGTTGGGGGAAATTAGACAATAAATGACCACCTGTGGGAAATGAATAGAGTGGAGCTTATTATTACAGCCTATTAATGTGTTGGAGCTCCCCGCAGGCCCGCACCTGTTGTTGGGCTCGGTCAGGACCTGCGGATGTCCACTGACAGTCTGAATATCTGCTGCAGTTGTCATTCTTTCATATGTCTCGGAAGACGGTGTATGCTGTGGAGACTGTGTGAGAAATGGGCTGTAAATGTAATCATACAAAGACTGCAGTAAGAAAACCGACGGATCCGTGCTTCATAAAGTTTTTAAATGAATTGACCGTTGACCTGCTGAAGATGAATCGTCTTGAGATGTTCAACACAACGTTGCGCTCATACACAAAAATAAGACTGTATCTTCATTTTAAACCAACGTTATGATTCTCCCTCTCAATCATAAGGCAATATAAGGTCTGAGTAGAATTCCTTTATTTAAAATGCCGACAATAACGCCTGTTGGTGATGATACCTGGCTATTTGCTGTTGTATGAATGTAGTTTGTGTCACACTGATGACGAGCAGGAAGCGTGGTTGTGTGCGTGTTGGGGGTCGATGTGAGCTCTCACTGTGGACACCCCGCCGGGATGCCGGCCGCCCCCCACCCACCATCACCATCCTTAAGTTGAGCAGCGTCCAATGCGCGCTCTGGCTCCACACGGTGGCGCACGCTGTTGCGCACGGCGCGCTCTCCCGGAGATGTGTCGCTCTCTGTGTGATACCTTCACAGCATCCCTGTGTTGACCTGCAGAGCGCACTGTAAGCATAATCCACTGGGATATAAAGGGTGTGTGTTTTTCCTGCAGACACACTCACAAACAGTCTTTCACTCTATCTGTCAATCTGGCATCCTACTTTCTGCTTGTCTTTTTCATTCTTGTCAGCTCCTGTTGATATGTCATTCCTTATTTGTCTATCTGTCTACACTCTGTCTCCCCTTTTCTCTTTCTGTCTCAGAGTCTCTGCCTCTCTCTCTCTCTCTCTTCTTTGCCTCTATCTCTCTTCCTCTCCCTACCCTCTCCCTGTGTATTTTGTGAGCACAGCCGCAGGCTCAGGCAGGCAGGCAGGGCTGAGTCTGTCATTGGGACTCACTAATGAGCTCTCCACTCTGTCTCCCCATGTGGAGGAATGTTTGCACTGGAGAGTGAGTGAGAGAGCAAAGGGGGAGAGAGGGAGTCACAGAGAGGGAGGGTGGGAGTGAGTGAGGAGCCAAGGAGTGGAGCATGAGAGGAGCTGTCGTACCTGCTGCTCTCACTGCTCAAATATTAACAACGGGTTTCTGGGAACCAATGCCGCTGCTCTGGGACAAGCCCAAACTGTGGAGGCAGCCGGGCTCAGTGGTTTGTGGACAGGCAGTCTGCCGCTGCTGCTGGAGGCACCGCTGCATCTAAGAGCCTGATGGAGGAGGAGGTCACAGAGCCCGATCCTCAGACAGTGGAGCCCACCGGCATGCCGCCGCCGGGGACCCACTCTGAGGTAAATGGAGACTTGCCGGGCAACCCATACCTGAGGGACGGGGCGGTGGACGTGATGGAGAGTCCAGCGAGGGAGCCTGTTGTGCTGCAGGATCCTGCTGAGTACAGTCAAAGCCACCAGTATGGGTAAGAATCAGCATGGGAGAGAGAGAGAGAGAGAGAGAGAGAGAGAGGGAAAGAGTCTGTTGCTGCAGGAAGCAGCTGGTAATATGTGCAGAGAGGTGGCACTTCTGTGGGACGCTCCCTTCTCTTTTCTCAGTTCAGAGAGCGTTTGACTCCTGTTTTGCAGTGATGGTTTGATGAATTGTCTTAGCACCCAGTTGACTGCATTTTCAAGCACCTTGTGTGCCTCTGCTGCACAGTCCATAGCACTGGAAAGTCATTTAACCATAAATTGCTCTCACAGAAGGTTCAGGCATGTGTTACTGATCCATAGTAATATTTTACACCTTATTATTGGCATTACAGGGGCAGATTTTGACACACACATGTGTTTTGTTGTCTGTGTTGCATAACTTGGTGTCATTTTACACACCCTGGGAACAGATATGGTTGGGTGGCAAAAAGCAGTTGGTAACTAATCTTGATCATGACTTGCTATGTGGAATTGCTCTGTTTATACGTTGATGATTTTAGCATCCCCTTTGTGTGTTTGATGCAGCAGTGTACAGTTTTGTCAAAGGCTCACTGTGTTTACACAAATTCATATCAGTGGACAGAGTCATCAGAAGGAACAAGCTGCATCAGTGTATGGAAACACCACAGAGTGTCAATACAATTGAAATGTGACCAGGATACCCAACTTCTAGATCCATTGGTCAGGTGATTTTATCAGCCGATGTGCGCCTAATATGGGCTTATCACAGATATATCACTACCGGTGTATATTTTCTGATATGCACCGATATGAAAACTTTTTTTTTGTTCTAATAACTGCTCAGTGTGATTAAGTGCGGATTTACCCTTAAAGCAAGGCTCGCCTTTCTTTTGGTATTATAGTTCAGCAGTTTTTCTGTGAGAGGGGAATGAATGCCAATTCAAAGTGGCGTCTTTTTTGTGCCTTGAAAGGGGAATTGCATCTTGTTAATAACTTGGTGCATTTGAACTAAGACCAGTGCCTATTCTCTACATTCTCTACATACTCATAAAGATGTCACTGTGTCATGGTCCTATTTACACAGTTGATTTTGTAGCTGGAATGTCTGCTGCCGGTACACAATGTTCTGCTTGTGTCCCCTTTAGTATCGGCCCATTGCTATTGGCTGTTGTGCTGCAGGGTCTGATGTGAGAAATTGCCATCTGGCCTCCCTGTCATGCAGAAAGCTCTTTTCATCAGGTTGCCCTCTCTCCAAGAGTCGAGGCTGAGAACTGAGGACTGGTTTGGTACTCTGGTGTGGTCGTGGTTGATGTCTTATAAAAAGAGAGAGAGGTTTGACACTTGCAGGACTGATTGATGTAAAATTTCAATACAGGGGAGAAGATCAATGTGTATAAACTGTTTACTATCAGCTTACATTGGATGAAAACCGTCTAATGATTATTGTTTAGATTAAATCCTCTGTTAAGAATTGGTTTAAACCGCCAATTTTCCTAATGACTTAGAAAATATCAATATTAAGTCTCTGTGAGACTGTGGTATTCTGTTTCTGGACATTTTACAGGAAACAATCAATTGATTGTTTAAATCATTTATCAAGCAAACAGCAAACATTTTCTCTTTTCAAGTTCTTAAATCTGCTATAGTTCTGTGTTGTATCATAGTAAATTGAATTATAAGTTGTTTTGGGCTTTTGGACAAACAAGTGATTGAAGACATTTCGAATATTCGAGCTTTTGATGTGAATTGTTCTGTAATTTCACATTTTCATTTAAAAAAATGTATTTCAGGAAAAAAAAAGATGGGTAACAAATCTAAATTGCTTTTTTGTTTTCTCCGTGTCCTGATGCTGATATCTTAACTACACCTCCATGTTGTATGTCAAGGTATGACACTAATCTATGACGTCTAGTTGCCGGACACAAGAGTCCATCATGCCCTCCCATTCCCACCGGTTCTTTAAGGACATGCAGCATCTTAATGGCAGCGGTGTAATAGCGGCTTAGTGCTTATTTCTTCAGGGTCAAAGTATTTTGATTAGTCATGTCATCTTTGTCTTATCCTTGAAGTGTCAGTACAAATAGTGCTTTCCCTGTAAGGCATGCACACAACTTTAGCGGAGTTGGTTTTATTTATGTCTCGGCTGTAATTGGGTTCAGTTTTGCTGTGACCCAGTCTTAACAACACTGGAAAGACTTAAAAGGGCTATAATGATGCAGTAATAGTTTGTCTACTGTCAGGCTACCATGAAATTGTTTTATTGTGGGTGGCTGAAAATACACTTTAGAAAAGAACCTACTATAGACCATATATACTGTTATTTATTTTCTCAAGTTCTAACATGGTATATTTTTAAAAACTAGATTTTGAAAATACATTTGTTCTGTAAAATCACACAACAGTAAACTGACTTTCTGACTGAGTCATCATCATCAGAGTCATCATAATTCAGACATCGTCATTAAATCCAGGAACCTATGCAACCATCCCACATGCGTCACTTTCGGGACTTTAATGTCTTTAATCCTTTAAATAAAAAAGAAAGATGAGCTTCTGCATGCTGTCTTCTGAACTTGGTGCTGTTTTATTAGGAGTGATTAAAGCAGACAGTCTGTATGTTTGATTGACAGTATGTGGAACCTTTTCTTCTGTTAACTCTTTGACCTTTTAATCTTGTTCACAACTGTTAGCTGTACTCGGGTGGATGTTGTTATGTAACAATAACATTTGGGGAAAATGCAGGAAAATTGAAATGTAAAAAGAAATGAACTACTACTGTAGGTATTGCTGAAAATGAATGACAGAATTCTGACCTTTTATCTGCGGCCACCTTTTTCTCAGCCGTTGTCACTTCTAGTTACTCAGCTCTAAGAAATGAATAGATGAATAGATTGGTGATGGGCTGATGGTAGTGTGGAATCATATTCAGGCTTAAATTGGGAGCAAAGGAAACAACTGTGCGTCGGGTTGATTAAATTCCACAGGTCCAATCACAGCTAGTGCAACCATCAACAACTCTGTGTCCTATCAATTCAACATGTCCTTGAGCCAGACCCTGAATCCTGATTTACTCACTCACTTGAAAGTTACTTTGGATAACAGCATTAGCTAATGGCCTCAACGTGATGTAAAATTTGAGTGACTATCCCATAAAACCTGGGCAGGTTTATTCTGCTTTCAGTGTCACGTTCATGTGTGATTTTACAGATTCTTGCGTTGTTCTTGTCAGCCAAGATGCAGCAGCTTCGCTAAAACAAATTGCGCTGTTTCAGCCTCCAAACTCTGACACAAGATAGCTTCTTTACAGTCCATTTAAAGGTAATGAGTAAAGCTGAAACACTTAGTTGATTAATTGATCAGTGGCAAGGCTCTCTGAGTGAAGGATTTGCTGCTTTTCTCAGTTTTACATCATTGTAAAATACGCTTTGGACAAAATGAGCACTTTGAAAACATCAGTTTGGCATCTAGGAAACTGTGATGAGCATTTCTTCACATTTTAATGATATTTTATAGAATAAACCATTAATAGATAAATAACTGACAGTGAAACAGCCCTGTTGTAAGGGGGGGAAAGGATATGTGTGTATCCTCAGAAAATTGGAAATGCAGAATTCATCAAAGCAGCCAGCTCAGTAAAATACTGAGGTACCGTCCAGTGATTTTATCTCAAAGTTATTTCTATGGCTCATTTTTATCAGCCAGTCAATCTGACTATTAAATCCCAGAATCTTTGCCTCTTTTTCTATTGAACTGATATATCATTGTACACAGGGAATAGCGATTTGATGAGGGGAAAAAATAGGGAAAAAATTGATGTGGTCTTGGTTGAGGCTGTGGTGATTACTTCCTGATTTAAGTGATTACTGTATGTTGCTCTGCTCCTGAAGGGCGAATTAGCTTGTACAGCTGAGACCTTGATCAATTTAATCAAGTGTAATGATGCTAAAGGCTGTGAACAGCTCCGTTCAACACTGTCTTCCTAAGGGGTCGGAGATCAGTTGTTTTACTGTTTCAGCACATTATATCACAGCTCATCTACTGCATTAATAAACATTATGTCCTTGTGAGATATGGTAAAATATTGCAGTAAATTCATATCTCTTCTCTGTGCTCTCAGACACATCTACATCTGTGTTTGTTTGTCAGTGATGTCAGGTTTTGTACTCCTTGGTGGACTTGCTGTTTTTGGAAAGAACATAATCTGTCAATACCCGTAACTGTTTTGTTCAGTGATACAGAAGGTGTTTTTGTGTCATGGACTTTAAGAAGTCAGCTAATCTTTGCAAGGCCGGGCGTGGCTGTCAAAGCTCCAAAGCAACAAATGGTTCTACAGTATAGATTGATCTGGCTAATTAACATACATGAATATTCAATCTTAAATCACTAATACCCCAAAATAGGCGGAGGCTGAGGTGGTGTGGCCCATCAGCAGATTGATAGTGATAAGTGTCAAGTTATAATGTCGCCATTGTACACCTGCAAGAATATGATCAGATGTCATCAGCCACAGATCTGTGAACTATCCAATGATTGTGAAGCTTATTTGGAACTGTGTGACTTGAGTGCAGTTCAGGTCCAGTGTGTAACATTTAGGAGAATATATTGGCTGGAATGGAATTTAATATGCATAACTATGTTTTC
>NW_023340257.1:24205278-24231787 GCF_004916995.1 Morone saxatilis
AATAGTTGTGTTTTTGTTACGTTAGAATGAGCCATTTTTGTCTTCAGACTTCTATGAAGGTTGCCATGTTGAACCTCCATGTTTCTACCGTAGCTCAGAACAGACAAAGCAAACACTGGCTCTAGAGAGGGCGGTTTGTATTTAGAGCACATTTCTTAGACGCTGTAGTTTCTGCATTGCGCTTGGAAGGGCAGGGAGTGAAGTGAGGGAGTTGCAATCGGCAACTTGCCATCTAGATGCCACTAAATGCTACGCAATGGTCTTTAATTGATCAGTCGATTACATTAATTGAAAATGCTTGTTTTTGTCTGACCAACAGTCCAAAAGATATTAAAATGAAAATGGTCTTAAACAGAGAAAAGCAGAAAACCTCACTTGAGAAGCTAATTGGATTTTGGCTTCATAAATAATGACTTCAAAGTTCACTCTCAGTTGAGAAAACAATGTCACCACAAAGTCCACTGAGATTGTTTTCTTTGACTTGCATCTGTGTCCCTCAACAACACTCCTGGTCATGGTTGCTTAAACACTTGTGTGTCTTGTGCTCAGTGCTGGTTAGTGTGAGCTTTTAGCTGGATGAGCAGATTACTTAAGAATGTAAAGCCAAAGTGACAGACAATGGACTCACAATGGAAACTGCCCTCCATGTTCATAGAGTGCACGTAACAGAACACACAGCTGACTTTTGCCATTGTAAAGCCAGAGGGCAAAAGTTTAAGTAGCGAAACATTTCTGCCTTTCCCCCAGTTTTTTCCCTCCACTCTCAGCTCTTCAAAATAATTCATGTTTTCAAAACAAGTCATTGAGTTATTTTACACTGTCTCACAGTCTCCTCCTGAAGAATCGACTGTAATGAAATGTATGTAAATTCTGTCCCTGCATGGTAAATAATTCTGATCAATATTTCTTCAAGTTGGCAACAGCAACACGAACCCCGGATAGTACACACCTGCATCAAACAGCTGACTCTGCATACATAACAGCTATATGGGTTGGCTCGTAACGTTAATAAGGAGAGAACGGACAAGAGCGATGATTGTAATATTCATAATGACAGCTGAGAGATGACTGAATAATTGATGAATTAGGAAATGAAAGATCCTGACATTATGTGAGAGGAAGGCTGGTCATAAAAAAGCTTTAGGCGTAGTTGCGGACGTCTTGATATGCATGCTTATTAAACTGACAAACAAGAAAGATGCGGGGACCAGTTTTCAATTTGTGAGGTAACAGATGGATGACAGCTCCAACCAGTGAAACATGAGCACTGGTAGGTGCTGGACATGGAGGTGAAAAACCCTGAAAATAGTACTAAAAACTAAAATTAAAGACATATTTTATCAATTACTGGACAGATATTCTTTTTTTTTTTTTCCTTTTACTGCTTAAAAAGAAAAGAAAGTTGACATTCCCTTTGCTTCTGTTTGACTCAGTTTAAACACTGAAATGTTTCTTTCATGTCCAACTTGATTTGCTGAACCGTACGTACATTTTGTTTATGTGTGTTATTTGTGTTCTGCTTATCCACTTTGGAAAAATGTTTTGTTTTGGCAAAATGACAAAGTACACTATAGATACCATTAACTTATAACGCATGAGTTTATATGTTGTTATTAATGTCTTTATTCATTATTAATGAATGCTTTATGTATCAAATAAGAACACCAATTGATTGTGGAAAATCCCTTTTCTGGTGTGTATCCTCTTCCAGCTAACTTGCTGTGACTTTTTTTGTTTCTCCATAATACATTGGGATGAGTTATAGGTAGTGAAAACTCCCGACCATTACTAACTAAAAAATAGCTCAATGACAAAGTTATCTATAAACGGTCATGAGTTTCCCTGTTTATAAAAGCCCTCAGGTCTACTCTTCATGTTGTAAGTAATGTGCTGGACTGTCCATTGAAGAGGTCTGAATTTGTTTGTATTCATCTCTGTTACTTTTATTGCAAAAAATAGATTTTAAACAAGAACAATGCTATAAACGTACTTACTTTCATCCTGCAGGAAAAGCCAAGGGGATATTTTTGTTCTTCAGCCAACGCAAAAACTTAAATAACATCAATAAAACCAGATTGGTTATGTGTAGTGCAGTGATGATTCACCTTGCAAATGTGTAGTATATAATGGTTTAATAAGAGATTGGTAGGAGGAGCCATTACAAGCTGAATAATCAGACTTAAGGGAGCACATATTTGTGAAGTTGGTACCTGGAACAGCAGCCTGCATGTATCATGCTGCTCATAAAACTTTAGTTTATTATTCCAGTGGACACTGCTGAACCCCCAAAGAGGAGAACTGCTGCAGATTCAACTTGTCATCTTTCACTTTTAGATGCATGTTAAATGTTGAGAGGTTGTGTGATCAAAGCTCCTGTAATTGTGAGGCTTTCTTGACTCTGCAGAAACATGATTTAAAGTTCAACAGAAAAAAAGAGGCGAAGGCACTGAGAAGCCCAATGCTTCAGAGCAGTTCAGCGTTCTGCACTGCTCTCGGTGTAATGTCTCAGCCCATTTTGAGCTCCTCATTCTGTCTCAGAAGCATCTCCTTCCAGTGCTCATCGAGACAAAATCCAATTAGACAGAAGGACGTAGGCGCCCAAATCTCTCTCCTCTATGTGCTCTTATTTTCCTCCTGTGCCCTTGGGCTTCGATTTATTGAATAATTAATTGCCTCAGTCACATTTGCACATACAGTACACACACACATGCTCTAACGCACCGACACATACACACACGTTTTCAACATTTACCTCTAGTTATACGAGTTTCCCTCACTGTGTGACTACCCATTTAGCGAATGAGTTCTGCTTCATTTATGGATCTCATTTATGCAGTGCCCCTTGGACGTTCATTTGCTTTAGCTTCACCAATATCACAATGGTCACATTTCTTCTCGATTTTTTACTTGACTTAATTTTAGGTTTGGTTGAAAAGAGGATTTATGCACCTCACAGGTCTAATTTGAATGCCTGATAACATGGTTTCAAATGCAGTGATGTTGTAATGATCATGAAAAATCACACATGGGAGTCCCCGCTCCTGATTGTTTAGAAACACGTCTAATGTGTGGAGCTTTTAATTGGTGTTTCTGTTCAGAATTAATCTTCCAAAAAACCCAAGAGAGAAATCACATCAGCTCCTCTCTTTCCTTCACTGCTGTCTAAATATTTCCTTCTGTTGTCTCTCAGGGAGAAGATGCCGTTCCACCATGTGACGGCAGGCCTGCTCTACAAGGGGAACTACCTGAGCCGCTCACTGTCAGACAGTGACAGTGACGTGCTGGCCAGCATCTCTGTGGAGGAGCTTGATGGTAAGGATTCTCAGTAAACTGTCTGGCTGCTGTCCTGCCTTGTGTTTAATGTGCATTTAAAGTGTTTTGGCTGCTGCTGCATGCCTTTCTACCCCCATAATCATTGGCCACATTTACATTGATTACAAATAAAGATCAGCAGATTGTATTTTAACATCTAACTATTATTACTATTTTCAAGGGGGTAGTAATAATAACTTTTGTATGGCACCTTTCAAACAAGAAATGTAGCTCAAAGTGCTTTATAGCAAAGAAATGACTTGCACCTAGTGCTTCACATGAAAAAAGACATAAAATGTTCATAAAAAACATAATTGAATGCCGTAATTAATGGGAAATAAGATGGAAAATAAAACCCACTAGGTGACAAAGGTCAACTCTACAGAAAACAACAAAATAGACTGAAATAGTTGCACAGTTGGAATATAGAGCTGCATACAAATGATTAAAACCTCACTGCAGCTTTATGTTTAGTTACGCTTCATGCCAGCTTGAGGGGGAAGCAGAACCAAAATGAAGGAAAACAAAAAAGTAAAAAAAACAAAGTTAAAGAACAACATTGGCTGTATTAGGAAAGCAAAAAAGATGTAGAGAATTCAGAAAATCTCTCACTGTCCAGTATGTAGTAAAAAGTGTGTGTAAACAGGGATGATGAGCCAGAGGACAACAGGAGATCCACAGCCCGTCATGTGGTTTAAAGGCAGATCAGACGGTCACACAGTGGGAGCCACTGCGTAAAAATGATTTTTGGCCAACAAGCCTGTACACACTGCGGAATCCCAAACACATATGGAGCTTTGTATTTCAGAAAACATTTGCAGTCACTTAATACGTCCACAAATGATGTATCGTATAGTACCGAACGGTAAATAGACTTAAAAGGCTTCAAAGGACAGGTGCTGATCGAAGTCGCCCCAGTCAGTTTTATAGTCAGTAATGCTTTGAAAGACAATACAGTGCTTTAAAACCAGCAGCATCCTACTCATCTGAACCAACAAAGCACAGTAATGCATTATTCTCTACGCAGCTTATCTCACCAGGAGCATTCACATCTGCTGGCTTCTCTCTGTGGCTTCACATCCATGCTGCTGTTGAGGCTGTGCTGGTGGACCCATTGTTTTGGAGCCTGTCTGAGAGTAATCACCTGGGTCTGTAGAACACAAACCTGATCAATTACAGTCTGCCGGAGTCAGCAGTGGCAGCCTCACAGGCAGCAAACAAACTCTACTCCCCCAGACCTCCAAAATATTAATCCATTGATGCAACATTAAGCTGCCGTCTGGAAAATTGGCTGCACAGCACACGGTAATAGCCAGATACTCTGTCAGGGTTAAGTTTTAATATGCATGGAGAAATTTGCAGCATATGAATTTCTCATTCCTGTTTTAACGGGTTCATGTTGTTTGGTGAATAAGAAACGGCTTGTGCTTAGAGGGTCTTCATGAGGTCAGCTACACACTGTCAAACTGTAGCCTATCAACACTGTAGTGTTGTAGTGTATCAGTATTTACCATATGCTATATGTTGGTTGAGTAGTGGTATCACAGCAGCTAGAAGGTCACCAGCGTGGATGTTTAGATTATCTCTAGTTAGTGGGAGAAGTTAGTCTTTCATGCCTTAACAGGTATTTAAGTGCTTGTCAGCAAGGCACATAAACCATGGACAATCTCACCCGTTTCTTAGTGTCATCAATTACTCGATGTGCACAGACATTACACATCCTACAAAGTATGGCAATTGTTGCAAAACTGGAAACATATGTATCTCAAATTAAATTACAATCAGTATTTAAATTTATATAAGGCTCAAATTGCCCTTTCAACATGGTTATATATATATATATATATATATATACCTGGAACACTGACGCCCGATATCCAGTCATATACAGATACTTATTTACTTATTACAAACACATAACATACATCTGTAAATGTATGGACTAAAAACCAATCAAACACAGCCTTCCTAGCAGGTCCAGTGGATTATGGTCAGTAGTGCGGCAGTGATGGCAGTCTTGTTCGAAGTACGTTTACGACACTCTGAAACAATCTGGACGTACAAGGTTTTCATCAGACACCATTAGAAACTGTCTTACCTGTCTTGTGTCTTTTTCAAGCGTCATTAGCAACTCCCGTATGTCTCCCACTGACTCCTTTTCCCCGGCGCTGCTCACACAGCCTCCACATTCTGCACATTCAACACTTCTGCTTCACAATATTTAAAGAAGCAATTTACTGTATTTGTCCGGGGCCATTAAAATGCTTGCAGCAGTGGGCTGAGCTGTCACACGACTGGGGGTATGGAATCAGTCAACTGGAGTGTTTTTGTAAATGTCTCATCTCTCAGGAGAAGCTGCTGTTGCCTGTAGGGATTTATAAAGGGAACAACTGCCCCTCAAGTCTTTCTTACCGTATAGATAACGCCTTAAGATTCGACAACAACGTAAGTCATCCAGAGGTAGCTGGTTGTATTTACCATAGTATTAACTTGCAGCAGACAGTTATTCCCCTGCAATTGTAGATCAAGGAAGGGCAACTTTGTAATGAGAGCCTAACTTGCAAAATTGTAAACCTGATATTGCTTTTGCTGAAGTCATTGTCAAGGAAGCAAGATTGATTAATACCTGACAATTGAGTCGCTGAGGAAACAATTATTTACAAGACTTAAAAAACAGAAACATGACTATTTCCTGACCTGTGTTTTCACTCCATGTGGTGGCTGTAGATTAATTCTTCTCCTTCATCCAGAAGGAGAGTTAAATGTGATATGTATGATCTTTAAACCAGCAGAGCATCTTTAAATGACACTTGTAGAGTTGGTACTTAATTCTTTGACATAGACTTTACAAGATGTTCCATTGATCGTAGAAATTTCAGTCAATATGTGTGAACATAGACGCACTTCCTGCCAAGACTTGCAGACAGATCCAAGCCTCTGATCTGTGATCCAGTCAAAAGCCAAAACCAGGAGCTCTGCTGTCACTCAGCTGAAGACTGTCTTTGAAGATTTAGTTTGAGATTTAGTTTGTCTTTGAAGATTTAGTTTGATTTAGTATGTGGTTCTTCCTCAACACTCAGCAACGACATCCCCCATTCCTTCTGAAAGTACTGAACCAAATTTATAACGAAGGCTCACATCTTCATCGTCACATCATCTGTCATTTATTCATCTAGATGTGTAACACACTTGATGCCATGCATTACAGCCCCTTTGTAGTCTTGTTCCAGAGGTGCACTGACATTTGACTGCTCCTTGACATAACTGCATCCTCTGAGGATAATTTGTACATCATATCTTGCAGCTCAATTGTTAATCAAAGAGCAGACCCTTTTTGTCATGTTCATTAACAAATTGGCAAATTGAGTTGCAGTATGGTGCAGGCAAGGCGTAGGAAAGAGAACAGTGCAGGAGAATAGCCTCTGGTCCGTTCTTACATTATTGCAGGGAAGACTCTCCATCATATGCCAGACTGGTGTTATATCCTGAAAGAACAAACTGAGCTGTTTGTACAACGACCTAATGTAATTCCTGAGCAGGCACTCTACATTGTGTATATTGTGCTTTTTTTATGTTATTGCTGAGTCAGGTTGGTACTTTACACCAGGCCAAAAGTTGCGTGAGGCCATTGACCTTTAGTGACATTTTTGTATTTAGGGAAACTTTTTTTCCTTCATCCATCATCCATTATCTATATCCGCTTATCCTTTGCAGGGTCACAGGGAGCTGGATCCTGTCCAAGTTCACACTGGGTGAGGGGCGGGTTACATCTTGGTCAGGTCGCCAGTTCATCACAAAGCATTTTCTTTTAGTTTTATGCAAATCAAATGTTAAACACATTGTCTATGACCTTAAGCCAGCATTGGTAGACATTAGCCAGAGTTTTAATTAATTCAGCATTGGAAACAGCAGGACATGAATGCATTTTAGGGAGTGTTATTGAGATCTAACTTAACTTTTTCACCAAATATGTTCATCTAGTGTAATTTCAAGAGGGTGCAGTGTATCCACATATACATTTTACTGGGATAGTTACAGTTAGAACGGTTAATACTGGGAAAGTGTGAGCTCCAGTCTGGCTCTGCGGACTGCAGCAGTCAGCAAGATTTTCAACAGTCTAGTAGCATCTAGACTCTCCACCACATGTTGAGCTGAATCTGTATCCACAGTGGTAGTCCAGGGTGAATTTCAGGCAGACCTCACAATAAAGAAGTCCTGCAGACAGGCTTTACGGCAAAAACAAAAATAGGCTATTTTATTAAAGGTTTACTGAAAGGGCAGCGGAAGAAATCCTTTCTAGTCGGCGCTCAGGCTCTTCTTTCACTAAGCATGCTGAGCTGAACCAGACGGCAGTAAGCCTGCAGGGAGGTTTGTGTCTGCTCAGCCCACCAGCACCGAGCTTTCCTTGAAGGAGAGAGGGAGAAGGAGCAGGAAGGCTGACGGGCACCAGCATTAGGCAGCTTGTTTCCAACTTCATGGGCATATAATCAGCAGTTCCCATTTGGCAGTTTTTTTGTGCTCGGGCTGAGAGACTTGGCTACCTGCTGGACTGGTACTGGGAGTGAAGCCACTGGTAGTGGAATTGGAACCAGTTGTACTGTGTGTGCTGACTGCCTGCAGCACAGAGACAGAATCACACTTGCAACAGACAGCTCGTCGTAGAGGGAGCTGTCCAGGGTGCTGACTGTTTCCCCTCTCCTCAATCCCCCTGGGACACCACAACACCTGAAATCATTGATAACACTGGTGCCAGGAGCCAAAAATGGAGCAAGATTGTTTTCTTATCTGACACAGTATTAACCTGAAATCCATCAGTCTGTGTGCATATACCCAAAAAATCTAAAAAAGGATGTTAGAGATATGTCTTCAATAGTGTTTTATAATCCTATTTTTTCTAGTTTTAACAGCTTTATCCTGTATAAAGTAAAAAAGTAGAGGTAAAAAATATAAGTTGGTTGATAAATTCTCTGTCAATCGACTAATCAATTAACTATTTTGAGAATCAATTGATATTTCAAGCAAAATAGTTTCTAATTCTAGCCTCTGCCAATGATAATGTTTTACTATTTTCACAAATTTGATCTGCAAAACAATTGTACAGACATTGTAAAATAATTGTCAGATGAATCAATATTGAAAATCATTTTCAGCCCTAAATCCAACCAATCTTTCCATTCTTGAATGTTGATGTGAAACACTGCACTGGTCGCTGGTCGGCTTCAAAGCCAGGACCTTGCATTGACATGGTTTTGTTGAAGAATTTTTAATATAACCTTCTTTCACATGAAAAAAATACCTTTTATTTGAGAACAAGCCCTCTTACGCCATGCCAAAGTCATGTTGTACACCCTGGCCACTGCCATTGGTGATCTTATTTGCCAATAGGCCAAAAGTCAAATATCTGCTGATACCAATGTTCGCACAATAAATCAGTGCATTCCTAAAAAAGATGACAGTGATACTTGTAATGCAACATGATGTAAGGTACATAGTAAAAGAACAATATAAAGGATGTAAACCTATGTCTTAAAGAATATGAGGGTATTGAGTGCTGGACAGCTATGATGTGATCATGTTTTCTTTGTTCCTTGCAGTTATGTTCGTTGTGTTACTAAAGTCAAAGTTCTGGTGACAGCGCTAGCTCTCATATTTAGTAGAATATGATAGTGAGCAGATTATATAATGCAAGTAAACAGGCATCAGTAATTCAAGCATACACACTCACAATAAACACATACCCTCATAAACATTTTAATGCTGCAGACATCATTTGCATCGAAAATGAACAAACTCTACCACCTTAGGATTCTCTTCCTCAAAGTTGGATTTCTTTTGTTATTTCTGTCCTTTTAGTAGAAATATTTGTGTGCCAAATGTCAGATTTTGCTTTGAAAAGCAGCTCAATGTGCCATGAGTCTTGATGGATAAGAGCATTTGTGCATGCAATGGACTGAGTCATTTGAATTTATAAACCTAGCCTCCGTGTTGTTATTCTGTTCCAACACGCTCCAGACACAGGAAAGTACTCAACAAAGGCCTGAGTCACTGATAGATTTATTCATGAGACACCCATCTTAATGCAGGGAAAATAATCTGTATGCCTTTCATGTGTGTTTGCCAGTAACCGAGGCTTTGTGTTGTTACAAATGATGGTGCTGTATTTGCTGAGGACCAGCTGTTTGGGGAAGCAGTAACATGCTGTTTGGATGCAGGTCGTAGACTGTGACCTCTTATTGTCTACTGTAGGTACGCAACAGTTTAAAAACACTGTTCTCACTTTTATGAAACAATTCATAATTTATGTTTTTTTTGTTCCAAAGCGTTTGCGGGCAGACTGGTTCATAATGGCAGCAGCGCAGCAGATAATAAAATGATTGATGGGCTAATTTCTTAATGACTGGTTTTTGGTTAATTTGGGAAATTTCTTGGTTCAGGCAGTCAGAAAATGCTGTTAGTGTTCTCTGAAAAACACTGAATTGAACCGTTCAGTAGCAATACATTTTGCACTCAGTTAAGATGGATTTTTCTGAAATTCTGTTATATTGTCCTGTCTCGTCTTATGCTGCACTGTGTGTATGTATTTATGAGAACCAATGGCAACTGACTGTGTTGCTTTTAACTATTAAACTTAAAATTTTGGATATGATGAAACTGAATTTGTTGTTTTTTGTTGTTGTTGGATCCAATTCTTGCACAGAGATGCAGTCTATGTCCTCTATATGTCTCATGAAAGACTAAAACTCTGCCACGGGGAGGATGGAGTTAAACCATCTATTCCACTTTGTAGTTTCAAATTATTCAGTGCTCAACAGTGTGCTCATGCATGTCATGCAGTCATAGTGTTCTTCAGAGAAGTGACATTCCACCTCTATTTAAAAACACCAGATGCCTGTCAGTCTCTCTCTCTTTTCTTACCATACACCCTCTCCTGTCTGTAGGCACTCTTATGAAATATGCATTTATTAAAGCACATTGAAGCCTGCTGACTCCTTCCACTGACGACTTGATCACACGTTGAGCAGCCAGCGAACCAGCTGCTGACTCAACTGTGTACAAGTGAGGCAATTTTGTCTCTGCTATGAGTGAGTCAGCTCAGTAAAATGTAGCTTCAGCAGCACAACATGTATGTGCTGCGGCTATAACAACAAAGCCAAGACATCAATGGAGAATACTGCTAACATGCTGAGTTTGAGAATCCATTTGAAACAGTGGTTAGAAAATATTGAAGATGCTGCAATCAGGGAAATAACCTGGCTTATTTGATCTTAAAATGCATATCCATGGGGTGGTGTTAAAAATAAAACACCTGACATTACAGTAATGTAAAGTTTTTTGCTGAGACTGAATTGAACTTTAAATAAAGGGGTATAGTGTTAAAGGGGCCCTGTGGACAACAAAAGCTATGTTTCACTGCACTAACATGCATTGTGTTTATCCGTGAGGTCTAACAAATGTGTATTTTCAACCCTGCATTGTTTACATCATGTTTACTAACCGTACATGAACCCGCTATAAGTGCGCTGCTCAGTGAACATGCTCACGTCGTTGGTGAACAGTGAATTGAACGTAACTGTTCATAACTAATGAACGAGGAGGTGAGCGTCGTTTATTCCTGTGATAGATAGCAACACTCGCGCCTTGTTGATTTAAAACTCAGTTAAAACCGAAGGAGTACACAAGGAAACGAAAGGAAAAGTGTCCCCTCATTAGTAGGAATGTGTATCACGACACCCATGTTCACATGAGTGCATGTGCGTTTCCATGCATAAAATAAACAAAGAGACACATAGAAAAATGGTTCCATAGTGCTACTTTATGTGTTCATTGTTCCTTGGACACCATTATTTGTTGGTGTCATGATTTGAGATATTCTTCTTGCCACATGATGACTTAGCTTGCCTGAAAACTCACTCTCAGCTTTTGGTATTGGTATCTAAATGAATGTGCGCTTCTGCCTCTTGTGATTTGTAGTTTTTTGTTCTTCTCTGGTGTGTGGGTCACCAATAGAGCATGTGTAACTAACTATGTAATGTTGTGAGCAGGAAATATCCTCAAAATCCATTATAGCCTATTAGAAACACTGAAAAAAAATGCACCAGCAAAAGGGGTACAGCGCTCACAACGCTGAGTGTTGTTTAACAACACAGCTACATCTTTAAAAATGACCACTGCGTTGAATCAACATTGCTGTGAGTCCCAGAAGAAACTGAAATTATGTATGAGCTTCAACAAATTGGTGTTTTCTGCAGGGCTATAAGGTCTTTCATTATGTTCATTCTTGCACTATAGCTTTTATGCTGTTGCAGTATTTCTCAAGTGTATTCGTCAATAGAAAAGTGAAAATATGGAAAACCACAGAGGTGTATTTTTATTTATTTATTTTTTGCTCCACACTGCAGAAAAATTCTTGTTGTCGTCTCAACAAAGGAATTTAATCAATTAAAGTTACAAGTGCAGCGGTCACAAGATAAATCTTAGGGGTCACAGAATGATTAACAGGAAAGGAAAGATGGGTTTCTGTCTCAAAAGGGTGTGTCTGACTTTTGTCCAATCCTCCTTATTTTAAGTCTCTCTGAGGCAAATTTATGACCCTGGGATCTATAAATAACATTGGTCTGACTTGTTTTTTAAGGGATATAGCAAATGTTATGACCTCTCTGGGCTTTTTACAATAATAATAATAATTATAGATATGATAATATAATGGTACGGAGCAGGAGGCAGAGCAGCGTCAGTGGGAGTGATATTCTACCTTTGAAGGGAAAGTCCATTATCCTGAAGGTCACAGGTTCCGCCCTGGCAAAGCAAGCCAACCCCACTCCTCTAAACTTGCTAACACTGTGAATGTCGCTTTGGATGATGAATTAATTGAATATACAGTAAAATATGAAGGAGGAAGCAAAAGACAGAGAACATAAAGGAACGCACTGAAAGGTTACGAAAACGAGGAGAGAGCTGCTGTGACAGCAGGTGGAGAAAATGAATCGATGGGTGGAATTGATCTTGTTAACTTGAGGCAGTGGTGCGAAACCAATTGCATAACGCGCGGCCCAAAGCTGGGTCAGACAGGAACGGGGAGAGATAGGGAGAGAGCTAGAGAGAGGTGTGCGAATGATGATGAACGAGGGGGAAGGGTGAAATTCCAGCTGACTTCATTAAATGCAAGATGAATTCAAAGTCGTGAGAAGTGTATCGCTGCCAAAAGAAAGGAATCCCAAGAATACAGATGACAGTGTGGAGAAATAATAATAAGGATATCTGGCAGACTAATACACACAGTGCTGTAAATGAACATGAATATGTGTTTATGTTTGTGGGAGCAGGAGGAGGGCTGGGCATTGTTTATAGATGCTGAGTCGATTTCCTGTTTATCTTGGCAGAGATCCGGGAGGCGTTTAAGGTGCTGGATCGTGATGGAAACGGGTTCATTTCCAAACAGGAGCTGGGTATGGCCATGCGCTCTCTGGGTTACATGCCCAGTGAGGTGGAGCTGGCCATCATCATGCAGAGACTAGACATGGATGGTGAGTCACACACACACACACAGGTGTAAAAATGTACTGTACTATGCAGATCCCATATATATATTACATACATAAAAAACACATTTCCCCCATCATAAAAATGTAAATACTGTGAGGTGTACAGTTGCAAATTTGCAGAGATCTACAGTGTTTTTCTATGTACTCTTGCCTGTTCAGATGCACGGTTTACATATTCCTCTGTGTCATGCATAAAACATTTATTCATGCATGCCTGAGTGTGTACTCATTTCAATCTCAACCACTTGCCGTTTCGAGTTGACACATGAAAGTACCAACGTGAAATTAACGCCGGGAGAGAACAACCTAAATGAAGAAATATGTGACATTGATTAAATGTATGCACACATGACATGCAGATAAGTTATTGTATATCAAAGTGAGTTTTGATATTGGTTGTCTAACTGGGACTAAAATAAACTGTATCAATGCACTCGCTGCAACAGCCGAATCCGCCGGGAAACTTTCAGAGTGCTTAGGATTCCTGCTGTCAAAACAATACGATCTGAATCAGCAGAGGTGTATTTCTGCAGCACCGTCCTCACCTGTGACCCTTTAACCTTTTGTCCTTGGAGAGAACACTCTCAGCAGCAAGAAAACACAAACACAAGCAATCCCTCTGCTTGCACACAGCATTTATGCAGAGCCAGGTTTCAGGCAAAGCTGTCTGCATAAACCGTGATTGACATTCTATAAAGAATAGATTCTTAAAATTGTATAAGGCGGGGATGGAAAAATGCAATATGCAAATGTCAGATCACTGGGAAAATATTCAAATTCTTCATGCTGCTATCACAGCCTTTGATAAGTGCTTTTCAGTTTCACAGTGGAGAGAGAAATACTGTAAATGTTCAAGGCTGAATATTAAAGTTTGAGAAGTTACACTGACTTTATTCCTCTTCTGACTCATCCACTTCAGAATCTCAGGAGACCGTAGTTGCTTTTGCGCCTAAGGGCCCGGTCTTGTTGCATCGTCCGCTGCGACTTGAAGAAGCAGGCGAGGCTACTTTTGGAGCTGACGGAGGTCACAGCAGCTTTTGTCTCAGAAAGTCTAAAGTGTAAAGCTGTTTATTTGTTTATTCTGCCTCTGTGTATTGAGTCTAAGTTTGTTGGAGTTGTTGTTTGGAAAACCTCTTTCCCATTTATTGACCCAGGTCAACTTGTTTGTATTGATAGATGTTGTTAGCAAAATAACTTTTTTTTTCTTCTTAATTTAGGCAATATTGAATCTGAGGATCGACTGGCTGCCTAGCAGGGGCTGTGTCTTTGTGTTCGTTAATTAACTTCTATTGTGACAGCTCACTCAGATATGATCCAACAGCTTGAGACAAACGAATGCAGAGAAATGCGCTGACTTCATGTTTAGAGTGGCTTTCAGGTGCAAAGGACATTTGATTTACAAGCTAGGGAATGGGAAAGTGTGTCAGAACGAACATGGTGTGTATCAGTAAACTGTTGCCAGTAAGAGGCAAAGACAGTTCTTCCATTCGCTTTCACACATATCATGCTGTATCAGCTGTAACCCTGTTATTAAATCCTTGCCTGTTGAATAGCCTGAAAGATGCTATAATCAGTACAAATTCTAACATAAAAGCTTTACTGACAGTTTACTATATAAGCAGTAGGATAGCACAAACTATTACAGTAATGCTAAAGTAACAAAATTATGCAACAACAACAACATTTAAAACCCTTTTCTGTATTTGCTTACACTACTAATGGATTAAATAATTACTCCATTTAATCAAGAAGTGCATTGTAAGATTAATGTAAATATTTATTAGCCCCAATTCATTCATTATCTGTTCATTTATATCCACATGGAAACTGGAACTTTAACTTTAACCAGTTCTGGCACACACAGATTAGAGAGAGACTGTTAGAGAACAATGTGAACAGGTCTTCGCAATATAGTGTTAAAGTGACAAATATGAGGTGCGAAAAATCTGGCCTGCTGTTGTTTCGTTTGCTAATTTAGAGCTTTTTGTGAAAGTATTTTCTCATATGTGTGTTGACACAATGACAAAGAGCCAGTGATCAAAGAGACACGGCGTGGCGAAGAGGAGGGCATTAGCAGATGAATGAGAATGGATGATTGTGATTGTATCTCATCCAAATGGGCAGCTGTCAGGATTGGATCCTTGGTCACAGCCATCGATTCTGAGCCCAGCGGCCAATATCTAGAAAATACTGATAGGCTATCTGCTCTGCTCATCTCTGCTGTCAATCCAATCCATGCGATTGTTATTGAGCTCTGCATGCCCTTCATGGAGAGGTGTGACTACTCTCCTTTTGTTCCAGATTACAGCATTGCACCAGTCTTTGTTTTTTAGTATAGATCATGCATGTCCTTCTTTTTGACCTTAATGCCAAGTCTCTCTAACTTTGACTCTAATCTCTAAGTAGTCTCTATCTGTGTAGGCACGTATTAACTAAATACCAACAGCAATCACTGTTTTCTTTTTATTCCCTATTGTCTTTAATCTGACTTGTTTGTCTTTAACTAAAGAGAGCTCTCTTCAATAATTCATTGTTCGGTTTCCAGCAGGATGCAGGATGCTTGGTTATGACATAGCACAGGAAGAGACTGCTCAAAAGCAGGTGGCTTGAACTATGACAGAGACAGAAAGTGACTCAGTGGTCACAAACTGCATATACTTCAAAAATAAAAATAAAAATAAAAATCAGCAGGCTAATTTACCCAACATAGGTCAATATAGCACAGCTGCAATAATGAGTTAACTCTAATTACCCAGTACTAATGGGTGGAAAAGCACCCAATACAAGGGTTGTTAGGGTCCAGTAAACCGACAGATTCTTATATAAAAATATAAATTAAAATGCTAGGGAGGTCGTTGCCACTTCCAGCAAATGTAGGGAGCTCGCTTCATATCACCTAGGTCAAAAAAATATGGTATGACTGCCACGAACAGGTATTTTAATCATTGATTCATTCATTTATTTTCGCTACCCATTTATTTTCACTCAGGACTGCCAGGGGGCTGGAGCCTCTGTCAGCACACTGCACATTGCGTGAAGGGCATGTTACAGTATGTCAGATGGAGAATTATGAAACGATACGAGTCATATTTTATTTCATTGTGACTTCAAAATGGTAGACTGGCTGAGGACTAAAATTATGATACATTTAAGCAGCTACATCTTACACTTTCTGCACCAGCTGTTCTAACTTTCTCTGTCTGCTGTTAGTATACAGTTGTTGCTTAGAGTTGTTGACTAAAAACAGCTGGATGCAGCTTTAAACTTTAAACTACTGTTTTGCTGCTTGGTCACAGAACAGATTACTGTTGTCATCCTGTCTTGCCTTGAACCCTTTCACCAAGACTACCTTTATCTCCACTGTCAATCCATCCTCCTATCCTTAAATCTTCAGATCTCAGCACTGCTTCATCAGGCCCGTAGCTCTGCAGTATACCTGCTGAAAATGCGTGAATAGAAGTGCAGTCAATGGCATCAAACATTACAGTGCCAGCATGCACCGGAGTGGCCGCCACAGTCAGAGCAGGAGCAGAGGGACTGTCGGTAGGGGCAGATTGAGTCGTCCCGCATCGGTAACTTTCCACTGACAAGGTCCCAGCCTCATCTGCAGATACAGGAGAAGCAGATGGGAAGATGAGAGAAGTAAAATAAGAGTTTATAACAGGGACATGAAAAACACGAGACAACAAAAATAAACCTAGATTCTTTCACTTCTTATAGCTTTGAATATACTTATATTAAAGTATTAAAATACGTTGTCTATCCACCCTTTTCTTTTCAAACTTAAAGATCTGAATTCTTCCCCATCTAATTTTTCACAATTGCCTTAGCATATAATGTACAATATTTGGTTCATCTACACATACAGATAATAAAACCAGACAAACTCTGCAGGGAGAAAAATCTTCACTTAAAGAGAAAAAGGTTCAAGCATATTCAACCACATCAATATAAATCCATGATCTGTTCATTTGAATGTGTTGCTTTCTGCAGAGTTTTGATGATTTATTTTGGCAGTAGCTTCAACAACTGTCAGCAGGATCCAAGATCAGTGCTGTTGGACTCATTGTGCGCAGCAGGAACTCCTTGTTGTGAGTGATAACAGTTGCTGTAAACTTTGATGTGCTCCATACCCAGTATTATAGAGCTAGTCTGAGCTCATTGTTTTTAACCACCTCTTGTCTCAGTAGTAAATGCAGTATCGGTCTGTATACAGACACCAACAGCACTCATATTTCCTTTTAAGGTTAAGCATAGGGTGTAATAACTTGTCTACAAACATACTTGCAGAATGCAGAATCTTTGCAACACCAAAGGCTTCAGTCAAGTCTTTGCTATATGTGTATTTAATCCCAGAAAGGTTCACTGCTATTTCCCCAGCACCCAGCCTTACTTTCAAGCAGTTACATACATTAAGCTGCAGGTTGTTAGCTGCTGAGTGCTCTGCTCAGGGGCACATCAGCCTTAGTTGTTCAGGACAGGAACATCATTTGTCATTCACTCTGCCTCGGCTCTCACTCCAAACCAGTGAACCAGTAATATTTATGCATGACAGCATGCTGTCTGGGTCATTTCCACTATTGGAATGTAAAGTTGAAACTAATCCACAAGATAAGAGAGCTGATCTAACACTCATATCCAGGACCAGAAAGAAGAAAAGTTCCCTTACAGTTGCAGCCTGCATAGCAGTTCACAGAAGAACTCGCAGAAGGGTAATGTGCTAAGAGGCAGAGCCAGGTCATCCCCAATCGGAAGGTTGTTGGTTCGATCCCCGGCTCCTCCTGCCATGTGTCGAAGTATCCTTGAGCAAGATACTGAACCCCAAATTGCTCCCGATGCATAGCATCGGTGTGTGAATGTGTATGAATGAGTTAGTTTTTGTTGTGTGTGTGAAAGGATGGCACGTAGTGTAAAAGCGCCTTTGAGTGGTCGGTAAGACTGGAAACGGGGCTATACGTACAGGTCCATTTACCATTTACCAACCATTCATCAGATGATCAGATGGATAAGTGTTGAGTTGAGATGAGTTTTATTTGGTTTGATATCACCATTGGGGATGTTTGGGTTGGGTTTGGTTACAGTTAAAGTGTAATTTACAACCAGCAACAAACTTGACAAAAGTTGCAAACAAAGTAAGTCTGTAATCAGTGCGTCGTCGGGTATCAATAATCGTTCCTTTTTTATTGTCACAGGTGATGGACAGGTTGATTTCAACGAGTTTATGACGATCCTTGGACCCAAGCTCCTATCGTCTGAAACGAGAGAAGGCTTCCTGGGCAGCACAATAGATACCATCTTCTGGCAGGTAAAGCTTTAATCTCTCAAACGCATCTGTTCTGTTAACTTTGCTGAGTCATGATGAGTCATAAATAAAAGTAGACATGAAAAAACAGATGCTGTATGTCTCAGCTGAAAGATAATCACTGCAAAATAGAGCAGGAAAAGAAAAATGATCATTATTTTTTTTCCTAGGCCCAAAATACTGGAAATCTTTTGTCAAATGAAAACTGTTATATGCAGGTGGGGGTTCAAAGAAGTAGTGCTTGGTCTGCTGTGGTCAGGGGTTCACTTAAAGCAAATGTGGGTGTAATTGCACCAGATCTGAAAACCGTAGGAACTACACGCACACCAGAAATAGAATACGTGATTGGTTAAATGTCATTTAGATGTTAGAATTAAGTAGTGCGTCATTATGTATGGTACACATTAAGGTGACCTGAAAAGCGTTTTAATCTGCTCTCAGCGTAATTATGGACATTTTCAGTATTTAAACCTTTAGTAGACATCTGTCAGCTCTGGCTCGCTACCATGATACAGTACATATTTCAGTGAGAAACAGCAGCTAGTAACAATGATAATGCTAACACAGATTACACAAAGGTAGTTCCACAGGTACCGAGAGGCGATCTGTGTGCATCCCAAACCATCAACAAAGATTAAGACCCCCTTAATCGTAAGGTAACGTTGACAAAAAAGAAAAAAAAAGAACATGAAATTCAGTTTATTAACATTAACTTTATGAAAAGGACTTCACTTGAGACCCCCTTCTATAGAAAACAAAGCACAAATAGTTAACTCATTTAAATACATTTGAACTCAAATTCTCCATGCTCCTAATAAAGTTGCACATGTTGTTGATGAGCTATGATCTTGTACAATCAACTCAGGGTTCAGAGCAGGTGTCAGAAACCTTCACTATCAATGAAGGAGACATTTTTGGCAAAAAAAAAAAAAGAAAAAAGGTCTCGAGTTGCACAATATATTTGAGACTTAGAATGCTAATTTCTTGCCGCAGATCAAGCATTGTGTAATGCCAGAAGCGTTGGTGGTGAAAGCAAACGAATCTGTCCACACACTGTTAGATTTTCTTTATTTTCCTTCTAGACTGGATTTGGAATCCATAGCTAGCCTCGCTAGGCAGACTCAGGACTAGCAGGCGCCAGGTCAGGACGTAACATATGATGCACATTTTAGTTGACAAAGTGTTAAAACAGTTTTTTATTCAATATAAGTAAGAATGAGTCATAAATTGTCAAACACAGTGTGTGCCATCTCTGTCTGCTCAAACTATGTTAAGTAGAAACTAAAATGTAATTTTTTGTCAAAGGCGCAGGGAGCCACTGGAAAGGGGCTAAAGAGCCACAGGCTGCTCTGGAACTGCAGGTTGCCTACCGCTGGTTTAAAGGATGTTCTGTCACTGAAAAAGAATATCTGTGCTTTGGAGAAATTATCCTGGGTACAGACTCAAGTATTTGGTGACAAGCCCAGAGAGTCTTCTCTACCTCTCTGTACTAATGCAGTCTATAAATCACATTTATAGAAGTACTACTTTATCTCCGTTTCCATTTCTTGCGCTGTTTCTGTGCTCTTTTGAAGGGCAGTGCAAAAAAAAAAAAATGCATTAATATATAGCATCTGATGTCCTCTGAGTGATATTGTGACTGATGATGGTAATATGTGACCCTGACAGATGTGCCTTTGGACAGCCTAAAGTGACAAAGGAACCGTTGGCGTAAGAAACCAAGCAAGAGAGAAAATATCAGTCCGGGAATGAAAAAACCTGACTTTGAGTGAGTGAGACGGAGAGTGATGAATGTGCAGACAATAGAAAGAGTGAGAGAGCATGCATGGGAATGATGACAAATTGAGCAGGTGTGAGGGAAAGAACGGGACATTTGGCAATGATAGTAACACTTGGCAAGCCTGTCCTCTTGATGTAATCATCGGCTTGACCTGGGCTTTTTCTCTGGGGCAGGAGCTTGTGGTTTACACCGCGAGGACACAAGTCTTTTGGAGGTATGAGTGCAGGCAGGGCGAATGTGCTGCCAGCCCCATTTGGCTGTTGCAATAACCTTGGCTTATGCAGGAGCACGGTTGGCTTGAAAAGGGTTTTTTTTACCCCTCCAAGTAAGGCTGGTGGTTGCGGGTTGAGGTTAGTTACTTCTACACTTACAAAGCCACATTTCTTGTCTGATAAATTCAAGCCAAGAGGCAGGACTTGGCAACAAACACCTCATCTGATGTGTGGGGCATATTTAGAGTAAGAAGTAAGACCCAAACCTTGATTTATCATGATTATTTCTTCACATGCCTCACAGATGATTAGTTGCTTGACGTATTACACTTTTGTGCTTAGTATAGTTTGTTAATGGCCTGTGGTGTATGACTCAGCCTTTTACCTATTCATTTTGTGTTCTGTCATCCTGCTTGAATATCTTGTGAAGTAAACATTTTTAACTGTTTCTAAGCTGAAGAATGGTGAATTAGATACAGCATTTTGGCTTTACATCCTAGTAGCAGGGTACCATACAGTCGTCATGTCCTCTTTTATAAAACTTTTGTGTGACAATAGAAGAATGAAAATGATCTTAGCAATGCAAGTATACATGAAGAAAAATAACACTATCTACTCAAAAGCCCACCCAACAGTTCAGCAAACACTGAATAAACCATCAACCAGCACAATTCATGCTGCTGGCACATTATGTCCTGCTCATCAAAATTCCGAAACTACACTGAGCTCCCATTCAATAAATCTTGCATGATTATAAAAAATACTTTTCCTTTTTGTCAACTAATAGGATATAAGACAATATGCACAATATGTAACATAATATACATTGTTGCAGAACTAATTTCCTTATTGCTCCAAAAAATCTTAAAACTATATTTAACAATTTTGACTGTTAAAGATGATTAGTTCTGCTTGTTTTGAGTTTTTTAGCCCCTTTTAGCTTGTTGTTTTGGTTGTATTACACTTTTTATTGTATGGTTCACTCTTGCAGCTTTTATAGAAGGTAAAACAACACAAACGAGAGCTAACAGAGAGTGGACATCAGACTCTTACAGTAATCATCAGTTGGACAGAAGACCAATTAATGATAATATTCTACGTTTGCTGGATATGCAAATAGGTAATTGTTTGCCAACATCAACGTCATAACAACCATGTAATAATATGTAAGGTGGTGGGTTTATCAGCTTGTTAATGAGTTTGTATGTTCCTCAAGTGATTAATGCAGCTTAAAGTTGTGATAACAGTGAAAAGAAACTGGCACAGTCAAGAGATAAACAATTAGGGTTCTTTGGACAGGGAATAAAATCCCCACTGACATCAAAAGTAATCACAAAACAGATTTTTAAAGCTACACAAAGTAGATACAATACTTAAATGTGATGAAACAAGAGTGGAGTGACTATTTGCATGAAGGACTTGTAGAATGACTACATCACCATCAAGTAAAAGTTAATTTAAACATTTAAAGCATTATTTAAAACCTTTAAGTAATTTTCATGAAGATTGTCATGAATCATCAGACTTTAAGTGCAGGTATAGCAGTGTTATACTGGCCTGACAGGAAAATAAGTGGTGTTTGGGGTGTGTGTAAAGTATGTGTGAAGAAAATTAACTAAAGTTAACTTGGGAGAAACCCTGTGGGACTCCATAGTTTGGAGGATTTACAGTAGAACTCTTTTTCTGTTGTATACAACGAACCAGTTCATGTCTCCAGTCCCTATATTTTTTAGAGCTTCATTTCTATGTTAAGCTTCATAAAAAAAATAATAATAAAAAATAGATCACTGTATGTAAAGCAGTTTCTGATTTTGTATTTTTACCAAAAATACTGAAATGGTTTGCACACATTTTGATAAAGGAAGAGTCCATATCAGCTTAACAATCCTCTTTAAATCATTCTTGAGCTTTACTAGAGTACATTCATTGAGCACATCTAATTTTAATGATGTGCCTTTGAAGAATAAGAACCCAATAAACTCATCTTGAAGAATGACTCAGTCGGCCACAGTGCGTTTTAGAATTATTAGAAGATTCAAAGCAAACAGTAATTGTTGTTTTTCTTCAGTTTCAGAACTGCAGTAGCCTTTACAATCATCAGAGAAAGCCAAGCAGACACTACAGAGTAAGAACTAAGTGTTTGAAGCTGTTTAATAAATCCACAAACCTCTGTAGCTTTATGACTGATCAGCCCTCTTTACAGCAAAATCTGAGTCAGATTGAATACCCAACCTGTTCCATAAAACATGAATCATGACAAGCACACAACAACGACGCAACACTGAAAGCATTTAGCTGGAGGGGTTTCGTGTAACCCTTATTAAAACCCAGAGTTATCAAAGCATTTGACAGTGTTTCACAGATTACATTTTCCTCCATCTGGTATTTTGTAGGATTTTACGATTAAGTATTTATTTTCCCCCAGCTGAGGTTGTCTCCATCAGAGCAGAGCAGGATTCACTCTGCAGGAATCGTTGTGATACACGCAGATCCTGGCTAACTCGTATAAACCTTGTATTATGTTCTGGTTTGGTCTTCCTGAACCATGAGAGTGTAGTTCAGTTCCTGTCTTAGCTGAGAGATTTTCTCATTCCACTAATGTCAGGCAAAGTGTCACATCCTCACCAGCTGGAGTGATGGGAAAATGATTCACTTGTTGTCACACACTCACCTTCCTACTCACTCGTATCTGCTCTTGAACAGTTTGTTAATGTATCTAATTATCCCGTCTGGAAAATTATGATCTTATAATTGAACAACTGCAAACATTTTATTTTCCTCTGTTAATCATCAACTCCATGATTTGCAAAAAGAGGGCTCCATAAATAATAAACATACCATTGGACTTTCTTAAAGACATATATCATTTTTTGTTATATTTCCTCTCTAGAATAATCCTAATTTTCCTTATAATTACATGAGGTAACTTCTTTCATTTGGTTTCAAAGCATTTGCTTTTGAGGATGACATTTTCTCAGGGTGGATTGACATTACTTTGGTTTCCCTTGTCTGAGGACTTTCTTCCTGTTTGTGATAAATATTTAAGGAGTGTGGAGTACACATTTTAGGAGATTAAGTCTCCTCTGTGCTTTTAATTACAGGTCAGTGCCCCTTACGTTGTACTAATTAATCCCAGAGCAGCAATGTGACTCATCATTGAGATGGTGATTTATGCCAAGCGACCTGAGTACAGTGAGGTACACAGAAGCACTGAACAAGACTGGAGGAAATGCAGATCATACAATATAAATACATAAATCCTAACTTGTGAAAACTCATAAGCCATTACTTGTCGAAAATCATAAGTCATAACTTGTCAAACACAGTTTGTGCCATCTCTGTCTGCTTGAGATTTATCACGTGATTCCACTTGTAGAGAACAGTGTGAGCAAAACTGGGTTGATTGTGAATTTGATACTTATGTTATTATTCTATGATACCATATGTAACATTTGGAAACATCTGCTATTCTCTCTGCAGTTACTAATGTACAATATCATTATATTATTGTTTCTCTCCACTAGGGCAGAGATTGTTTCAAAAGCAAAGCAAAAAAATATAGGCGGTTTTCTGGAACACATTGTTCCATATCCTGGATGCTCATTTATTACACTGCACTGCTTTAAATTAATTAATTGATTAACCCAGAGAAGCAGGAATGCCTCATTAAGAAAGTGGTCGTTATTCTGATTCACAGATATTAAAGGTCCACTCTGTAACATTTAGGAGGATCTATTGGCAGAAATGGAATATAATATCCATAGGTATGTTCTCTTAGTGTATTATCACCTAAAAATAATCTTTTGGTGTTTTTGTTACCTTAGACTGAGACGTTTTTATCTACAGAGGAACTCTAGATAGGACCTTTTGTGTTTTTTGCAAGTTTCGTGACCACCGTAGTTTCTCCATTGTGCTGGATGCCACTAAAGCCTACATAAGCCCATTAATCTAATCAAAGTTATTCAGGAACTATTAATTATCAGGTCGTTCATCACTTGTTCCTCAGTTACTACTAAATTTGATACAGACCTTCATTTAATTTTAACTTGTCTAACACTTAAGTTCCTAACAGCACCTCAAAAACAAACGATGAATTCCAGCAATTCACCTTTCGCTTGATGGCCCCTGAAGGTCAGATTTTTGCCCCCACCAGTGGTAACAATCTAACAATATCAGCAGGCTTTTTTTAGCTTTAAGTGTCTGGTGTGTAATGAGAATTACAGGGTCATGAGGTGACTTTCAGTCTTGTGTCCTCTCTGCTTTCATTTTATCATTTGGTATTATCTCCTCCTGTGGACCATGGCTCTTAAAACTGTATTCAATTAGATTAGATTAGATTAGACTTCACTAGACTTTATAGATGCTTGTGGAGTAATTTGTGCATTATAAATGCAGAAAAAGGCAATGTGCGGGAATTTAATGTGGTTGTATTCATTTTAGGCTGCAGCTGAATAATCATGTTCTTGTTTTTTAGAAGTACCTTTGAAGCTTTCTTGAGACACTTTTGAGAGCTTTGGGTTTCCATTTTGACGTAGATTTACTTTCTGTTTTGACAGGGAATCACTGTCAGGTACCCTAATTAACTTTTGGCTTCTTTGAAATGATTCTGTAGCTTGCATACTTGCATTTTCCCCTGAAACTGGGCATTTTAGTCTTGCAGTTTAACTTTAAGAACTTGTCTGTATTTGGATGAACACATTAGTCTTTATATACAGTCCATACCATTCAGGAAGCACTTGTCATGTGACCACCTAATGCATATACATAATTATATAATTCCTGAATGTGTATACTTGTGCCTCTGCTTGGATTCTGACCCTGTTTTTCATTCATTTTATCTGTGTAGTGCCTAATATTTTCCTTATGCCACTTATTCCATGTTCAGTAAAAACCTAATTTAACTTTCTGTGACTGAAGGCTACTTCATCCTATTCAGTATTAGTCTCAATACAGGCTCATACTTATACTAATATGCAAGTTGAAGCTCATAACTTACACATGAAGTTTATCCTGAAATATTCAAGACTGTTGACAACATAAACAAGACATTAAAATATGTTAAATTCTTAAAATCACAAGCATAGCAGCAGAGTTTGTGATACACTAGGAGTTATACATTTAACATCACATGGATGTACACTTTTATTTTGTTTGAGCGCTGCTGGTCTGGTTTGCAGTATAATAGTTTGAAAAATGGGCTTTCAAATGTGCATTGTTCTGTAGAGACCTGTGTTTCTTTGTGTTTGTGCAAAAGTGTGAGGCTCACTGGAGTATTGACTTGTACATTATTGACGGGTGGGTTGAAAACTTGGATAATTAGTTCATGTCTGCTCTCATGAGGAAGATACTCAAGGGAGGGGGTCTGAAAAGGGCTGTCATAACCTTGCAGACTGTACTCTGCTTGTTGCAATTAAATATGTAAGAGCGCATTCTTTCTGCACAAATTTTAAAAGCAGATTCAGAAGTGGTATGTGCCAGGTTGGTTGTTTTCCAAAACTCCAAAATTACCATACTTGATGGCATGTCAAGAAATTTCATCTGCAGGGGCACTTGTTGGAAGAGTTCAGATATCTACAGCTATCTGTAAAATGGTAACAACATACATTATGGATATCCGTCCATGAGAGCCAAAGAGCTGCTTTCTAAACTCATCATTTTACTCTAATGTTTAACAGTCACACTGGGAAGAATCCATCAGAGAAGAGGTACTAGGTTCAATCATACACAATGCAATGCAGCATCAACACATCAGTAACACACATTTATCAATTTCAACATCCTGCAAAGTGTTTTTTTTTTCTTTATGGCACCTTTTTGGCCCCCTTGGTAAGATTTTACTCCTCAAGAACATTTTCATCATAACACCCCAAAGATCATAATAAGTGCAGAATGAATGTGTCTTCAAAATGTATATTTTTAGACAATTTCCAACCATATTGTAAATAAACACTATAATATATTCCCTCCTGTTTTAGCTCCCCGAGTCTCTCTGGCACAGCCTTAGCAGTTAAGTTTGTGTTGATTTTCCTCATATTTTCACAAACTAATGTTCTCATAAAGAGCAATAAACGTAGGAAAACCATCACTAGAATCAGTGTTCCTATCAGCCCGAGGATTAATAGGATGGAGACTGGCAGACATTTCTGGTAGCTATGAACTTTTTCCATCAGAATCCTGGCGGTTTCCTTTTATATCCCCATCACTCCCCCATATAAGTGGTCTGTAAAACGTTGTACCAGTGAATCTATAACAGATAAAGGTGCCCAACTTTGATATCAAATTGGGTTGTCTGACCAATTCAGCATTGCACTTCTATAATATTGTCAGACTCACAATGCAGCAGGACCAGAGCATCTTTGTT
>NW_023340257.1:24231827-24252985 GCF_004916995.1 Morone saxatilis
TAGTTGGTCGGAAATGTGGGTGTGTTATGCTAGTTGCGGCTTACGTAGACTTAAGAGGCTAGCATGAAGCAGAAATAAGGAGTGGGCTACAAAGAGTGCACTTTTTTTTTGGATTCCACAACCCCAATTTTTATTCTCTGTAGTCTTCGGTCCCAACCAATGTGGCTTCAGGTGACATCACTTGAAGAAATGCAAAGGAAGGCTTTGCACAGCGTAAAAGGCTTTATACAACTTTTTTACTCCCCAAGACTTTGATGTGTACAATTGGAAGACCCCTTTAATAATTGTCTTATTTTTCTAAAGCAATCTGAGCAAAGACTAATGTGCTTGTGGTTGAGTTGCCTACCAATCAGGTTTCGTACAGGTACACTGACAGCACGGACGAATGACTGATTAGGGGTTACATACCTCTTTGACAGAACAGCATGAGTGAGATTATTTTAGAGCTGTTTGCACTATAATCATTCTGTGTGCTTTCTTACTGAACACCCACTTTGAATAAGATGTGTTATTGCAGCCCTCAGGAGGAATATTTATGGTAAATGAATTTCCTCGTGCAACAGCAAAGTTAGATTGTTAATGTCTGACTTTCTGGTGGATCAATCAGTCTGTTTTTCTGTTTTCTTTCTTTTGGCACACCACACAAAGCTTAATACCCTTGTTAATACCCCTGTTTTGCTTCTACTCAGCTTGCTTCTTTAAAGAAAATATTTCTCTAGTGTATTTCCATTTTCCAGAGAGTATACAATATCTTCTGACATCCCTACCTGTTAAAAGGAACATCGACAAGCCATCTGATTAAGTTAATGCTATAACTATTGTGGTAAAGACATTTGTACCTATTTATTATCATTATTTTTTAGTCATAGTAAATGCAAAGGGAGCAAAACATTTGAAGATGCATTCATCTTCACTGTATAGCATAAGATTCATATGAAAATGCACCTGCTCAGTGCTTTGCCAGACACGATTAATAGTCCTATTAGGTTTGTTATTAACTAACATAAGTTATAAAGTAACCATTATCTATTTTTAATTTGTGTGTTTGATCCTTTGTTCATTGTATACACAGTATGAGTTAGGTATTATGCATATAGTTTCTGAAATGATTATGTTGTAATGCTAAAAGGTATTGGAGCCCAGCGTGGCAGTTTTTAACCAAGATGTGTCACAAAGTTTCTGGCTGTGTTAAACAAGCGTAATAATTCCTACTGCAAAAATGTCAGCAATTTTTTTTTACTTTTTTCAAACTAATGAGGGAAAAGGCTGAAGATAGTTTGAAGTTGGTTTCTCTTTTTTTTCTTTGGGGTGTGTTTTAGAGAGCAGATGTCAGGAGGAATAAGTACGCAGAGAGGTATGAGGAACCCTGAGTCTAATGAGCAGATATTCAGTACTATCTGCTCACAATGGCTCCTTTAAAAAAACAGAACAAATGATGTGGCATTGCTTGTGTTAGACACCATGTGGGAATAAGCTTATCCCATTTTATAGGAAATTCTGTTTACATTTTGTCACTGTCTGGTGAAAACCTTGTATCTCCAATTTTGTGTGTGTAGAATTCATTGATATCTAGCAGTGAAGTTGACTGAATACAGACCCTATTTAGAGCAGGTGTTTGGTTTGCCACATGGCGGTTCAACATAACCGCCTTCAACGTGAATGGCAACCTCCTCCATCTGTAGATAAAAACGGCTAAAAAAGGTAACGAAAACACAAATACACTAATGAAAGCATACGTATGAATGTTACAGTCCATTCCTGCCAATAGATCCTCCTAAATGTTACACACTGGTCCTTTTAATGTGTTCAAATAAATTGAATAGTGACCGGAGCCTCAATGAGTTTAGACATTTTTTCAATTACTACTCAAAACTGTCATGAAATTACTTTTCTGCTGACTGATACATTTGGGAAATAGAAAGTCAGATGCCATTTTTGAAATGTAAATGTACTGTAATTCAGTAGTTTTAAAGCTGTTTTTTGGTCTTGCAACACGGCAGGTTTTCATCCTTTTCATCTATTAAGGGACGGATTTTCTGAATGTGATGAACTGAACAAACTGCCTGCCCCAGTGGGAAACTAGCAGCTTTTAGCACAGCAGCATCAATTTGTGACATGTGAACGAAGAGTTATTCATCATTCAAAATATAAAATGCTACTGCCAGTAAACAGTTGCTGTGTCACCTTTTATTGCTTAAAAAACAGTCCTGTTTTATTATGAAGTTAATCTTTCAGGTTACCTTTAGTGTGAAAGCATCTGGTTAAGGCTCGTACTTTGAGCTCTTTTTGATCCCAGCTCCCAACATTAAGACACACGGCTGTTTGAATATGAAGCCTTTGCCTCCTTCAAGCGTTATAAATTTAGACTTTCCTCCGAAATCATATCCATTAATCTTCCTTTTTTCTGTCCTTTGTGTCAGGGCACAATTTTGGATTTATAATGACTTTGAAACAACTCCTCTATGATGAATAATACATGGGCCACAATGATTTATGTAGAGAGAGGTGAGAGTAGGCTAATATTTGTGTTGGCCCCTCCAGGATTAACCTGATGTCTGTGGAATATGAGAGTAAGTCATGTGCTCTGTAATTGTTTCTGTATGATGGCTGTCTTTAGGGCATACTGATCAAATATGAGGTATCATTTAATGTCCTTGTTCCTAGAAAAACATTTATAGTCATAGTCAAATCTAAGATGTGTTTCAGAAAGGTAAGACTATTCTACATTAGGACTACTTCTGGTTTTATTTATATCCTTCCCAGGAAACTGGCACAAATAGTTTATCAATATAGATTGAATTTTTGATTATGAGTATGAGTGTGAGTGTCACTCAGGAGAACTGCCCACTAAGGTGATTATGATGTTGGTGTTCTCAGTGAATATTATGAATTATTACACTTAAAACTTTCGGTTGTCTCTGTTATTCCGTTGTCATAAGGTATGTTTAATGTAGATGACATTATCCATTACTTCCTGCAGCCACTCAGACATAATTTCCATTTCTATGTAAAAGATGTGACAGAATTGGATATGCCTATTTGATACTCAATGATACTTTTGATTAAATGTCCACAATTATTATCTTTTTTCACCCTCATTGGTCACACAGATGTAGGCATAATTCAAGTTTCCCAAACTGAAGCGCTAAATTGCTGAAACTCCAATGTCCCCTGAAGAACTGCTGACTGTCAGTGGTCCAGCTCCATGCAGGTAATATTAGGAGAGCCAATACTTCTCTGAGAAGCAGTTACTGGGGGTCTGATGGATTCCAGGTTACCTTGCAGGATGTAAACACACTGTAAGGGCGTTCACATGCCTGCTGGGAAGGCAGAGATGGGAGAAAAATCATATTCCCTTTGCCAGGCATGGCCTTGAATAGCAATGAAGGTGGCACAGAGACGTGACGTTACAGTTAATCAACACCCACACACACACACATGCACACGTCCTCCCCTCCCCTCCATGTACCTAATCGTCCTCCTTCAAACAGTCATATCTACTATGAGTATAGTCCCTTTAATGTGCTCATCTTGAGATTCCAGCTCAGAGGTTGGGAGGTCAATTACGGAGGATTACCAAAGTGAAAATGACTCCATTCGTCTCTATCGCGCCAAATGGTATTAGGCTAGAAAAAAGCTCCATATTGAACCCCAGCCAGTCTCTGAGGTCTTCACTGTTATTGTGAGTCAGAACAGTTTTACAGTGCTAAATTTGGTCTAGACCAGGGTGCCTATCGAGTGGTTTTCGCTGTCATTTTTATTAAGTTCAGGATACAATATGTAAACTTAAGGTTTTCATAGGTTCCTGTGTTTTATTTTTTGTGGTGCAATCAGTTTTCTTCATATTTCAATTAAAGGATTATCCCTTTTAAAAATAGAGTAAAGCAGTTGATACTGAGATCAAGTTTTAGTTAAAGAAACCTTTTAGTTCAGTTTCAGTTGAGTCTTTCTTTGTTGCTAACTATTATTATTACCTTTATTAATACCTTTTTTTATGTTCATTTTCATTAACAATAATATCACACATATGAACTGTACATAACATTTGTTGTAGCCATTATAACTGACTGATGCTTTCTAGCTTTGATGCTTTTAAACGGTATACATGACAATGCTGTTTGTTAATGGTAGCTGCTAACATTAACATACAGCAGTGTAAGTAGGATACTACTGTATGTTAACATATTCCTATTTATGCATTGTATTTGATAATACTAGGCCTCTGGACACACTGATACTGTTCCCAGGACACATCACCTCATGATTAGAAACTGACAGGTTACTGCAGGAAAACTTCACCTTTGGGTGCAAGAGGAACTCTGTATTTGTGGATGAATAGACCCAAATAAAGCTGAATATATATAGTGCACAGTAAGAGGCTTATCCAGATTAAAACCTCAACCATTTGAGTTATTATCCTGAATACAGTGTGGATGTAAATACAGTCAGTCTGCGGTGAGATTGCTGAGCAGTACAGACTTGAGTCAGGCTGATAACTCTCCCAGTGCTGAGAGAACATGGACGGTGCTGTTTGAAGTTCTGCTGCTTCTGGAAAAGCTGCTGCTGCAGCTCTTGCACCTCAGGCCTCCTGAGAAGTAAAACTGCATCTGACTAACTTCTTTTAGCATGCTTTCTGTATTAATGAAGCCCCTCTTTAGAAGAGAATTTTCTCGCGTAAAGTATTTGGCATTTTTGTCCCGACCCCTCCTCCTTGTGTTCCATGTAGCTTTAATTACATGTGAGTCAGCTTGGCTACCTCAGTGATTCACTTCATTATAGCTCTTTCTCATGCAGACCGCGGCGCTGAGAAGTGTCAGCAACACATTACTGCATTTTCTGCACAGTCGCTTTACTTAAAACACATATACTTGCGTGCACACACAGACACATACACACTGGAGGATAATTTGTGCTCTTGAGTGCCCAGAATTTTAATGATGAATCTGTCAATCAAAAATTCCTCTGTCTATTATACTGACATACTGCGTTTCCTAGACGGGGACTTAATTTTTATCTCAGTAATCACAGTGTAGAGTCCTATTTAGATGAATGGAGAAAATCATTTGCCAGCTAAATGCAGGTCCGTTTCTCATTGTTCATCCTTTCAAGGCATATTTCAGTGTGCTAACATCACCTGAGATGTGGTTTAACCTTTTTTCTTTAAGCTGTACTTCAAAATCTCATCAGGGCTGCAGACAGCAAGGATGAATGGCGAATATGGCTGTATGGCTTCAAAAGATTTAGGCCTTTAGCTCATCATTCATCATCAATCATGTTTAGTTTGTTAGCATTTCCTGAGATGGTAGTTCTGTTTTTTTCCTACAAGCTGAACTCATAATTCTGCATGAATTAACATTTCCCCTGGCTTTTAAGTGCAGGCTTTGAGTCCCTGGTGATGTAGACCTCGACATTACAGAGCACCTAATGTGACATTTCTGTGAAAATTATTTTAATTTCAGACATGCGGGTGAGCAGGTGGGTTGCCTCTTTTTTCCCTCCATCTCATGCTGGATGTTTTTTCAGGCCTTTGCTTAGAAAGAAAATGATAAAAAATGGCAAAACAGGTTTAGGTCCAACATCTTCACTGTACTTCTCATCACTCCAGTGTTTTGTCTTTGAAAGTTGATGCTTCAGTCCTGTTCTGCAGGCCACTTAGCTCTAGTGCTCTGGGGTTGGACTGGGTTTTAATTAGTTTTTGATCAAATTGAAAACAAAAGTTTCTACCACTTTAAGATGAGAAATATGGCATATAATTAGTTCTAGGCTGGACTATGGGTCCTGTTGACAAAAGCTGCCGCTACCCTTTGGGCTTAATTAAGTTATGTGCTGAATATTTTCAGATTTAGATCGAGCTGCAATCGAATGTTAAACCCCACAAGTAAAATTGTGCTTAGAATTAATTTGGTCTCCCACTTTTTCCCTCCACCTCTTGAGCCCTCTGTGTGTTTCTTCCTTCCCCTTACCTCATTTGTCTATTCACCATCTTTCTTGCCTTCTGTCTCTTCTGTTCCTCGTTCTTCTCCAGTAAAGGCAATGAATTACACGAGGCAGGGCGTATAGATCTGCTGAATCGCGCAAATGAGCACCATGACCCTGAGGCAGCTCCTCTAGCCTGCTCTTTTCCAGGGGTTAATGGGAGTAATTCCTCCTTAATTAATATTAGCAGTAATTGGCTATTGATAGCTTGCTTAGTGGTTTTAGGCAGTTCCCCTTCTTCCCTTATACTTTCCTTAGGTTGCCTCCAAGTTAAGACATCTAAAGTCTGCTGTTGTTTTGATTTGTTGCTGGCACTGGTCTTATGTCATTGTATTGCAGCAAATGAAAAGTGAATGTAAAGTGAGTGAACCTCTTCAAGGGAGAGCGTTGCCTTCTGTACTGAGATTCAAATAGATTTCCCTGAAGGATTCACAGACTGTTAAATACCTGATGTGAGCATTTACCTGAGCCGCTCTGATCATAGTTTTCTGTTGTCTGCTTGTGTCTGAAGAAACCACAAAAATACTTAAGATGAAGTTGTGCAGAACATTAAAGTGTTCACTGGAGCACAGAGGTTAGAGAATTCAACAGAGAGGTCTGGCTTGTTTCCTCTGGGGCCTGAATGTGTGAGGGTTTTGTATGTAAGAATCGAAGTACAAGTCCATTTTCATCAGTGTCCCATGTGGCCAATGTTTCTGTCACTTCCAACACTGACTGGTGACTGGTTCGAAATATGAGCCCCAATTCATTTTTCCACTTGTTATGACTCTCATGGTGCCTGTTATGTTTTCTTTTTTTCTCAATTAATCTTCTGCCCTTTGACGGCTGGGTAAGCGGTAATGGAGACGTAAATTTCTCCTGAAGGCTCTGGGCCTTTCTAAGGGGGGGTGGATTGTCCAAAATCAATAAAGATGCTGAGCATTCATTTTAACAAGAATGTGTGCATGTTAAGCACCGATCGGGAAGGACATAATGAATATACTAAGCTTAATCAGGCCTTATTACCTGTGGCTTGTCCTATGAAAAACCTGTACTTTCACTATATAGTTACAGTGCACAATGTGTGCAGTCGTGTAATTGTTAGTTTCTGCACCATTTTAAACATGTTTTATGAAATGTATTAATTTATTGAGTCATTTTTTGGGTTAGATATATATTCAGGTTATTGCAGGTGTAAAATAATGAATCATTTAAAAAGAACAATACATGGGACATACTATTGGAATTTGTTGGCATTGATGCAGATTAATATTAACAACCTAAAGGCTATTGTGATAACATGGTGTAAGAACAACAAGACATCACAGATGAAGAGGAACACATTTAGACACCTATAGTTGAGCCGAATAAATTATGGCTACAAAAAGAAGTTGCACTGAAAGTCATTATATAGAAAAGGAGCTTTAAATGTAAGAACTACAGATAAGAATGTAGAGTTGGGGAACTTGTATATTCTTGAGACACAGAAGTGTCATCATGGGAAAACTCTGGACCAGATTCAGATACTGTATTGTGAATAATGCAACACTGTGTATAAACTGCTTTATAAATAATAAATGTCCCGGCAATAAATATTACCAGCCGTAAGCAGTGGGAAGGTTTGCAAGAGGAGAGGGATGTCCTGAAAAGTGATGGCTCAGAGATTGTTAGATGGAATCCAGTAATGACGAGTCATTACTTTACGACGTCTCTAACACACAGCAGCTGATGGGGTCAGTGCTTACTGAGTTATAGCTGTCAAAATCTCAACTTGTTAACTTTAATTGTCGCTGTCAGTGTCGATGGGTATAACCTCCCATTCAAGTTGATATACAAATATTCACTAGGTGGATTTCTCTGTTTTCCCCCCTCACTCCCGACTGGGTGGTGATGCAAGCAAGGTCTGCACAAAATCTAAAGGAAATGTTGAAATTCTTAAATTGACAGCTGCAACTTCCCAAAGTGCAAGATGATGCAGTTTTGTTTGGAGGGAAGAGAAATGTCATCCTGTCCTTGAAGGGGTAAGAATTTCACTTTTGACTACCACATATTTTGTTTCTTGTGGTCTGACAATGTAGTGCAAAAGACATATTTGTATATAGATGTTTCTTGGGATTTTTTTTTGTTAAGGCTGTGCAACTGGCGATGGACTCTAGATCACCGATATATTTGTCTAATCACCCAGCCCTAGTTTGCAACTAAATGAACATATATTTCTGACACCCATTAAAGTCTCCACCCTCTTGCCACCCCATGAATATTTCTCTAGCTCCGCCCCTGGTGTTGCTGTCAATGTGGCTCACAAAAAAAATTAACAGGATAGAAACTGAAGCACAGTCAGATCCAAGCCAAACCACTTAACACTTTTCTAAAATCAAATTTAGACACTGACAAATGAAAGAAAGAGCAGATTCTAAGAGACAGCATATTTAACAAAGGGAGTGTTGTGGACTTGTTGGAAAGGGCCCCAAAAGTCTGTAGCTGTGTGTCTGTGGCTGCACCTCATTGTTCTCATTCAAATCCACTTAATTTGGAGGACAAGCTTGTCCCCAGCCGCAGCATGTTACAAATGTATTAATATTTCCGTCATTTAAAAACAAAATACTTGCCAGCCCATTGCGTTAAAATGTAGATTAGCAAATGCATATAATTGGATTCTACGTTGTGTGTAGAGCATTATCTGTAGCTGTATAATTTGGCTGCACTGCAAAGGGCTGAACTCAGCAGATGGATGGATGCTGGCTCTTGGCACCTTCTCACCGCCTGTGTGTGTGAGCAGCTGAACACGCCTCATTTACGAGCATAGAGGAGAACAGCGCTTTCTCTTAAGGGTGACTCCCCTTCCTCATTTTCAACTCCAAATCCATTTTGCAGTGTGAAGAACAGGCATGCAATCGATTGAGCAAAATCGCACAAGTTCATGGTTTAATCCAAGGACAGTGTTCCTGCCAAGGCGAGAAAATCACCCTCAGTGCATCTCCTTAGGTTGAGCTTGATTATGCTTATGGTAATTATGATTTTATTGAATTTTGCTATTCCTTGGTGAAGAGATTGTTTTAGTTGATAATGTGTTTAAGATAATACTTCTATAATCTGTTCTCATGGAAATTTGTCTTGTATCACAGGCATAAAAACACAATATAGAATGCAGATGATAAAATAAAAACATGAGCATTCTTGGTGCCTGGTGTGTTCTTTTTTAATGGAGTGCAAAGTTATGTTATACTTAAGCCTTATTGCAACCAAAACATTTGTATGCTTTGTTATAAAAGAAAATCAAGCAGCAACACTCTTTCAATCCAGTAAAATTCTTCAGGCATGAAGTGGGCTAATTATCTTTGCTGCCAACTCTTATGAAATAAAGCTGGGTGGTGACAGATCCATTTGTACAGATTTCTATTTTGCAAAGTGTTTTTTATTGTTAATCATTATAAACAGTTAAAAATCTAAAAACAAACACTATATATATTATATTCACTGTGATTCTGTTAAAAAAAAAGGTAATTTCTTTTCTGTCCTGTGTTTGTCCGACACAAAATAAGTGTATTCCTAGCCTGTAATGTTTAGAATTCCGCCAACTCTGCAGGATCCTAAACCCACTGCAGCTTCAATCACAGTACACACAGTTTCATCAAAGTCAGACCAGAGGTGTCTCAGATATCATAGATTACATTTGGAGTCTTCTGTATCCTGTTGATGTTGTGGAAACTCTTTTCAATACAGATCAATGCGTAAGTCAGTTCCAGGAAGAGAGATTTTACTAACCATGCAAATCTCCATCATCCCTTACATCACTCTGTCCAGGCTTCTCTGTCCATTTGCTACAAGATGTCTTGTGAGTTTAAACCACAGCAGGTCTTAACAGTATGTGACATTTCCAACTTTTCCAGAGTCTCCATTAAAAGCCCCTGTGCCTGAGGCATGTGATTACACTTCAGACTGAACTTCTTTGAAGATTGTGCGACAAAGAAGACTACTGAAGGCTTCCTGTCTGTGCATGGGGTTCAGTATAAAACTGTAGGTCACCCAACACTGGGTGTCCTACTAAAGATCTTTTTTGTTCAAGTCCACAGGCGTCATTCTATTCTACTCCCCTTTCTTTCACCATATTTTCCCATAAAGGTCACTCCATGCTTGAATGTGAATGTAGTCTGAGCAAGTCGTGGGATGTGGAAAGAGGAAATAAAATGGCTTTTTCTTATCTGCCACTGGAGTGCTCACTGAATGAATCTATCCTCTGGCTCCTCCCTCTTTTCCCTGGCAAATGAAGCTCCGGCACTCTCTTGATGTCTTCCGGCGATGGCATCGTTAGGAGCAGCAAGGTTGCGTGAAGGTCGAGTAAACACAATTAGGCTGCCGACCTGTCTCCCTTGGGGGAGAAGTGACACAGGAGTTGGCTGTAACTTTAAGTGGCAGATGATGCAGGAACGCTCCCGGTGGATCTGTCTCTTCAGGACAGCGTAGAGTTTAATTCTTTCTCTGTTCCCCAGAGGGAGATGTGGGGAAAAATAAACAGAGCACTGTTGTCTGTGGGACATCTCATCTGTTTCTGAGGCAAAAAACAAAGCATCTGTTTTATGCCGTTGCACATAATGGGTGATATGAGATGGATATGGGCCATCAATGATTGTGTAAGAGGGTCACAGAGTGTTGGTGTATGTTTCTGGTTGTGAATATGGAGGACCAAAAAGTGTGCTGTAGCTTATTAGCATCGGAACACGTTCATTTGAGTTCTTCGCTTTTTTGTGATATAATCCTGTGATACCTTCAATAAACTGAGTCTTTTTTCACAATGCTGCCCATTTTTCGTGCTGCAACTTTGAAGACAAAATGTCCACTTGCTGCCTAATATATCCCACCCACTGATGGTGCCATGATAATCAGTGTTATTAACTTCACCTATAAGTGGTCATAATGTTATGGCTTATTGGTGTATGTATCTATATTTTAACAGCTAAACAGCCAAAACTAAACTGGTGCACTTTGCAACACCCCATTTGATCTTTACATATGCACATTCATACAGCCAACATATGGAATAATAATTTATTCTGCACTTAGTTTACATTTTACTGAAGCACATGTGATTTATTACTATATTATTATGTACCTTTTATTATACCTTTGTCTTGCCAACATCTACATTTACTTTCTCCTTTGATTAATGACCCAGCAAACAAAAGATGAAACACTGACCCACAACTTTTAATTAGCTATGATAATGAATCTTTATGGAGGCCTTTTAACATTGAGGTGTGATTGGTGTGTGTGTGTGTTCATCCTCTGAGGTGGAGAGATAACAAATGGTATTGATGGTAAGTGTGATTTATGTCCAGGTCTGATTTATGCAGTGATTTATGTAATTATATACCCAGAGGGATTGCCAAGAGGTCCAGTGAATGAGTATTCGCCTCTACCTTATCCCGCTTCACAGACATGTAAAAATGCCCAGTCTATGCCTCAATTAATTAATATAATCAGTAACTTGTTAAAATCCATTTCAATCTATATAAATGCACTTTGGAGTCTTTCTGCTTTTACACCCAAAACAAAATACTTTAACAGTAATATTAACTGCACCATAAGATCCACCCAGTTTGTCCTCTGCAAGTTCATTGAGTCATTTTTATTAATTTATTTTTTTTAACCACCGATTCGATTCACTGACACTGTTTCAAAATTTGGAAGAGGACTTTGTCCTGTGGTTCAGTCAGGGCTAAAAAAGATACAAGGTCACAGGAAAAAAAAACAACTTTTATTTACTTACAAGCAACATGATTGCTTGTCTATGACATCATGCCCCAGACTGTGCTTTAAAATTGGTATCAGACCATTTGAGCGATTGAAATTTGAGATTTAGGTTCAGCATGCTCCCATGTTCATGTAGCAGTGGGCTATTTTTACATTTTGCAAGAGCCATGAATCCGTCCTTGTGATGTGTGCATTTTTTATCACAAGTCATAAGTTTGTTCACTGCTTATTGCACTAAAAGTAATTTAGTTTCCAGAGCTGCTCACTAACCACTAACTGTTAAGGGTTCATAATCATAACAGTTGTAAATGGTACACATTATGAGCCTGATTCAAACCCTAATTAAAAAAGGCATTGTGTATAATTGTGTTCTCTTTTTTTAAAATAAACAATGATCTACTGTCCAGTATGGTTAGAGTTCCTAACACCGCTCTCTCCTCTGCCTGGCACAGCTTTATGGGCGTCCATCCGTCTTCTGTGCAGGTTATTCTGTTCAGGGTCGCATCCCAGCATGCACTTGGTGGAAGGCAGGGACTCTAACAGGTACTTAAGACTGTGGGAGCACAACACAGAAAAGACCCAAGCATCTGGTGGGTTTCAAGGCCAGAGTGTTCAGTTCAGGGGTATATGGAGACGTCCCAAACTACCGGTCCATGTCCCTCCAAAGCCTATCAGGCCAATCATGAGGAAAAGACCTGCCCTTCCTGTTCTATATTTCCCTCATACTAAATATGTCATAAAGGTTTCTGTCATGCCTACAGCTTTAGACAAGGGAGGGAGGAAAATCTCCTCCTTGTTAGTCTGTTGCATCACTTTAAACCAGCATAAGGCAAAAACAAAACAAGTGCTTATAATCAGTTAGTCATCAGGTGTGTGCAGCAATGAGCATTTGATCAATAGCCTGAAAAAATGTGTTGTGTTCATTGAGTCAGTAAATATGAGGGGGTATGTTGATGCCAACATTCAGAGTGATTCAGAGGAATGTGTTCCTTCTGGACTGCTTCTGGACTTTCTGATGATATTTATTTCATTCTCAGACAGGTTTGTATCACATTCAGTCATTTCCTGCCTCTGGCACCTTTTATTTCTGTTTGGCTTCATTGTATTGCTGATATTAAGCTGCCTAATGCAGAGAAAATTGCATCAGTTTTTTCATTACAGCTCTCAAGCATTAGGTGGAGTGTGGGTTTCAAGCAGGGGATGCGACCAGTGGCCAACAAGGTCTTCATCATGTCAAGCTAGAGGCTAAAAGTTTCTCTCAACTTTTGAAACAAAAACTTAGAAGTTGGTCTTTGTTCTCAGTAAGACCTTCAAACCTCTGTTTACAAGTTGTGGCATTAGTGTGTGTGTGTGTGTGTGTGTGTGTGACTTCTTTTGGATTCAATTGTGTAAATGATAAAACTGAACAATAAATCCATCACTTTCATGCTCCAGCACATTCAATTTAATCAATTCATCAACTTTGTGCGACACTCTGATTAAAGTGAATGCATCAGAGCGACATGTGTAAGAGTCACTGGGATGTGCATGGTAAGGAATTACAAGAACATGCATGATAATTTATGCATTTTAGTTTTTTTTCTGTACTTGCGGTGCACATTATTTATTGTAAGTTGTTGGCAGCAAAATGTTTGTGCTGCACAACTTCGGGTGACGGTGTGGTGATGTTTTTATTTGTTTTACTGAAGCTTGAACACTAGTCCTAAAATTGTGGAAGAGTTGTTTCACTTGAGTACACATGAATTAGTACCAGTTTGGTTAATATGGTATCCTGCCTGGTATAGTGCAGAACACACAGTTTATTTATGTAAAGGGAAATGGTCTCTCTTTTTTTTTAAATCTCCTCCTCTCATGTCTCACCTCCTGCAGTTCGACATGCAGAGGATCACCCTGGAGGAGCTGAAACACATCTTGTTCTACGCCTTCCGCGACCACCTGACCATGAAGGACATTGAGAACATCATCATCAACGAGGAAGAGAGCCTGAAGGAAAATTCTGGAAACTGTCAGACAGAGTTTGAGGGAGGTGAGCGAAAGTCCCTGAGCTATCTTCACACGCAGGCACTTAGGCAAGTGTGTGTGTGTGTGTGTGTGTGTGTGTGAATGAGATAGACATACAGTCTTTGGTGGATGTGTAGTGAGAGAGAAAGTAAGCCATGCTGTCAGGAAGAATTTGAGATGTACAGCCAACAGAGTCACAGAACACCTGCTGATTTATTGATTTGGGGTTGGTGGTGGGGACCTGCGTCAGCTGGTCACCGGTTCAGAAGTGGTACGGATGAAAAATGTATGACCTCGCTCTGCAAAACTAGCCATCCAAGATTTATGGAGAGCAGCAGAGGGTATTCGAGGACTTTTTCACTGTCTTGCTATAAAAATGGGAGATGTAATTGTTTCTTTCAAGTTCTATTTCAAACCATTTTAAAGTATTTTTGTTTTTATATGCCTGGTTTGGATTCCGATTCAGTGAGTCAGCCTTGTGAGTCCATTTGGGTCTTGGCAGAAGGAACATTTGATCATAGAACAAGACTTAAAAGTAGTTGAATGAAAATGAAACTTATAGACAGCCTAGTGTCACAGTGCTCAGTATGCAGTCCAAGCAGTTCTGTATTACCAACATATGTGCAGGGCACTATGTTAATAGGCATCTGTTTGGCTGTAAGTGAGCAGATGCTTGTTGCTGTTAAGGAACAGCGCTTATGCATTCAAATAAACATTGTCACTTAAATTAATTTACCTCTCACTGCCCTCTTAACACGTCCATGCACGTCCCGCTGTTCACTCTCAGGCTTGTTTCTGTCTGCTGTCTGCCAGTGAGCACTGATTGGAAAGCTTCAGTGTCTTTGCAATGCAAAGTCAAAACAGATCATTATGGAGATTGATGTACAATACAAAATTATAAATGTAAATTAATTAGTTATTTAATTAGTATTAATCTTGAACCTTGGGCTCACTCCTGGCAATCTTGTGGCATGTTCAGAGCTGACTAATGCTGTTTTCAGGAGTAGAAATGTCATACTGAAAAACGCTGTATTATGTCACTGGCGTCCATTTTGTCCCGACACCAATCACAGGAATTTGGGGTGTAGGACAGGCTGAGTCATAACGTTTCCAGTTCCCACATATCCTGAAGGCAGCATGGTTGAGCAGGGTCCCAGCCTACTTTGTCATGCAGTGAGACCGTCCTCATCAGAAGTGTTTGCAACATTAATAATACTGTACGTGTGAAATTCCACTGCACTGAGATTTTCCTTTCTAGTCAAGGTCGTGTATATTTCTTCTGTGAGCTAAAATGATGCTCCGAGGCCAAATGGCCATTAATGTCGCTCTTTACCAAACACCACCTGCCTGTGAATCGTGCCTGTGTAGTCTTTTAAACAAAAAAAAAACAATGATCTACTGTCCAGTATGGTTAGAGTTCCTAACACAGCTCTATAGCTTTATAGGCTTCCGACTCAGTTGATATTGTGCCTATCCATTCATTCTTGTGCTGCTTATTCTGTTTAGGTACTTAAAACTGTGGGAGCACAGCACAGAAAAGACCCTAGCATCTGGTGGCTTAAAGGCCACAGTGTTTTAACCTTGAAACCACTTAAGGATAGTTCAGGGATAGATGGAGATGTCCCAAATTACCGGTCATGTCCCTCCAAAGCCAAAGCAATCAAGACACAGACACCTGCCTTCCCTGATTAAAAACATTAAGCTGTAGTATGTCACTGACGTCCATTTTGTCCCGACACCAATCACAGGAATTTAGGGTTCCAGCCTACTTTGTCATGCAGTGAGACCGTCCTCATCAGAACTGTTTGCAACATTAATAATATAATAATAGATTTTTCTCTCTAGTCAAGGTCGTCTATATCTCTTCTGTGATGATGCTCAGAGGCCAAATGGCCCTTAATGTCCCCCTTCACCAAACACCACCTGCTTGTGAATCTTACCTGTCCTAGAGGGACTTTACTTGGCTGACACTGGCGTCAATGGGGATGGACACAGACTGCACCAGCACTTTGTCAGGGTCTTAAAACTGGTGTAGAGTGATGACAACATGATGTTCCTACTGGATTTATGATGAAAACTGACCACCGCAGGATCATACAGAGCAATCACATCTGTTGGCCCCAAGGTCCATGAGTACCACCTGCCACACAGGGACACCAAAATGTGCTCAGTCATGGAGAAATCAATATGTTGTGTCCCAGTGCGATTCATACTGAGTACAATTCATCATGCTACTCTGGTACTTATTGCTTCAGCTTACTGATATATGAGGTAGCATAAAAAGCTCTTGATTTCCCTCTGGCTTCACCTCGCTCTGGAATCAATATGGTGTGGAGCTGAAAAACAACAGAATAAAGAATGTAACCACTGATCCATAGAAGTTCACCAGGCACTGATTCATTGCTGAACAAATTGCACCAATAGCGTAAAGCACAGAGAAACATGTTGGAGTAGCAGCTGTCCAGGGAGTGCCTGGCAACCAGACGCAGGCGTGGAAATCAACTTTGATCCATGAATGTCACAGCTGCCATGCAGGTGTATAGATTTAAGGCTCCCATCTTAGCAATATGTTCATATTGCGCATGTCTACATTGTTTGAAGTTATAACTGACTTTTTCATATAAGTAACTATCAATTTTGGTTCAAAGCACAGCACAATCTTCTGGAGCACAAGCATGTATTTAACATTTCCAATTTCAGCTTACTTTACTTACTTACAATTCATTTGATTCACTTGGAAAAAAATAAATTAAATCTCCCTTTACACCAGAGATCCTACTTAGGATTTTGGTATAATTTCCTAAAATTCCAATTAGCTCCCAACCTGAAGCTCAAAGAGTCAACAGTAGCAGTTTGATCCCTTTGTGCCAACCAGAGTCGCTCCGAGGGTAGACAAATATTTTTTTTAGTTTTCTTTCAGATCTGTGCTTTTGAATCAATCACAGTACCAATACCTTACAACTATTTGAACGACAGGTCAACTCATTTTGAAGCACAAGTGAATGTAGACAGCTGTAAGTCAGCAGCCTGGAAACCAGCGTATACTTCATTACCTTCATGACCACAGTGGTGCACTGAAGAAAATCCTTTGTGGATATTTGGCAGTGGTGTAGTTACTTTGGGCAGCTGAGGAGGTGTTTTATGAGGCTGACAGCAGGTTTAGGCGACTGGACTGAGAACTAATGTCTAGACCACAACTCTCCTCCCAACTCCACAGTCCAGCCAGCAGCTGAACACATGGTCTTTCCATTGACACCCTCATCAACTCACCCAGACTTATACAACTATAGATAGGAGCGTGGAATCCCAGTAGAACTGCAAAACCACAATCTAACAGAAATCCAATTTAACAACTGTCTCATATTCAGCCTTCAAGATATGTTTTTCCTCATATGAAAGATAATTTCACTTGTCAACAGTGGAGTTTCCTTTGTCTCAGACGTTTTATGTCTGTAGATGATTGTTTTTAAAGAGAATAATGTTGCTCTAGTATCGAGGAAATGACACAAACAGTTTGAATTCTACTGAAAAATCTGCTACATGTTCTCAACCCAGATGGTTTGACATATTTTACAAAAAAATATATTTTTGCAACTCAGGTGGAGCAAAAAAAAATACACAGTAATAATAAAATGATTGCAAACGACTTAAGTACAACAAGTGTTGCTTAAACAAAGGACATTTTTCTTCAAAAAGATATATAGTTTACTAACTTTAGCCTTATCTGATTGTTAGACAATTGATTTAAACATAAATGGGTGGTTTGAATAATACTTTTATAATCAAATACCTTTCTCTGTTATTCATTATGCTTACATTCTTCCCTTCAAACCAATAATTCTCTTTTTAACTGCGACACAGAATGGGTATCTTCCTAACAACCCCTCATACCATTTTATTGCAGGTTGTCATTTGAACTTTTAGGGTGTACTTAAGAAATTTGAAATGTAGTTTTTCCCATATATCTATTTTTTCAAATCCTGAAACTTCACAATCATACAACATAACTGGTGAAACCAACTTGTCAAAAAGATCTAGTGTAATAACTCAACTCAAAACATCCATTCAATAACAGAGTAAATTACTCAGTTGGGGGAGATTTTTTGTGTTGTGTCACAGCAGTGGGGGCCTCAGAAGCGGCTCCTGTCACCAGGAGATCCCTGTAGAGAAAATCTTTCTACCTGCTCCTTCATCTTCAGTTTTATGCCAATAGGTGAGACTGTGGTTTATGCCAATAGGTGAGACAAGGTGTGAATGTGAGCAACTGTGAGTGTGAGCATAGCGTTCTGAAGAGAGATTTGTTCAGGTAAAAAAAAAAAAAGCAAGTTGGTGTAAAAACTCAAAAGCTCAACATTCATTTAGTTTTTGAGTTACATAACCTTGGATAACTGGCTGCAAGCTCATTCTTAGATAATCTATTTGGCCAAAAATCACTTGAAGTCATGTTTTATATGATGTGAGAGTCTGGAATAGTATTTTTCAACTGGACACTAATGACACCCCCTAAACTCAAAAGCCAAGAAAGATGTAGCAATTTCTGTCCTACTTTCCACATTTCATTTTCTTTGGAACAGCAGTCAAGGAGCATTTTTGATGACTTCAGTGCTTCTTGAAATTTCTAAGTTAAAAATAGCAACTGAGAGTGTGAGCCATGTGGCCGTGGGTCATTGGCCCAGCTCCCCTAATTTACCACGGCTCGGTAAAATCATCTCAGCCGCTCGCAGTCCACCGACCCACTGCAGGGAAGAAGAGCTGCTGAGTTACCGGTCGGTGCCGGAGGTTGATCAAACCAGAAAATGATCTCATAAAGAGAGCCGAGACTGCTGTTGAATGTGTGTGCCAGCATGGGTTTCTATATTATGTCCTTTCAACATGCTGTTGTTTACTTGTATATCTTTCATCTTTAAAGGGGGCATTATAGAGACAAAGAATCAATAGTCTTAAGGTGGAATTTTCTGTGCATGAAGCATGAAGCTGGTTCACCACCGTTTTTATAACGTCAGTTTTCTAATATTTAGTTTAACCACTGATTGGCTTAAATACGTTGGACAAAACACAATGCAAATCTTTATTGCAGGTAAATTGTTAACATCTGATGACGATGCCTGTGCTTTTTCTATATAAATAAAAAGATTAAAGAGCACACCCCTGATTTAGTATTGTACTTCCTTGAAGTCACTGAAATCACAAGAGACCAATTAATAAACTTTGAATAGTCAAAATCAAACTGTGGCAGAAGCCATGTGTTCAGTCCTAGATTTCCCATAATGCAACTAAATAGCATCCTTCATTAGATCTTACCTGCCTCCTCAACAGGCGTGGGAAATAACAGATAATATGTAAAGGAGTTGTATCAGGACACAAAAAAGGTAACGAGTAAACTGAATCTCAGCGTTCAACAAGGTAGATTAAAATATCTAAATTCAAACTGTCCATTCTAGTGTTTTAGTTATTTTAGAGTCTATAAACATTAGTATACTAGTATTCTGTAAAGCTGCTAGACTAGCCGGACCTCTTTATTCTGTTCTTTATCTGTTGCTGTAAAATCAGTCTGGTCCTGTGAATTGTCACCTCAGTGTCCCTCTCTGCTGGTCACTTCCCAGCTACCCGCTGCTCATTCAGCTGGGATCCAGAGCAGAGCTGTTAATTCTGCCCGGCAACACTAATGTGAGATCACACCTCAAGTTTATTTCCTTTGGTCCCAACCACAGTGGAAAATTTCATTTTACAGCGTATTAAAAGTGGACATGGACCAAAGTAAGCCAAATGCACAAATAACTTGCAAAGGTTTGGCAGCTTGTTGTCTTGTCAGGTTTAAAGATTTGGACAGCAATGAAGTGGGATCCAGTCATATATTATTCCAGCCCCTGTAACTTCACTCATTGCTGAATTTGACTTTCTGTGCCATTAATACATCTTAAGAATATATGGAAGAATAAATGAAAATGAGCTTCAGTCTAGACCTCCTGAAGGTGCTATAGATGTCAACATCCATCCTCAAATAACCCTATCCATTTTCTGCACTTGGTTTAAGTTTAAATTCCTTCTCCAAAGAAACCACAAAGCAGAACTCTTGACAGAGGAGCAAGACTTGCATTTTCAGGCATCTTAATGCAGTTATTTTGTTTTATTTGTCTGAATGCTATTATTCTCCCCTGGGGGAGAGCAGTTGACCAATGAACTAAAGGAGTAAACACAGTATAAATAAACCACTCCAAATGTGCTTGTTGTTAATGCTCCCTCTGTTTGTTTTCATTATATCCTTTCTCCGGGTGCAGAACATGATTAATTCAAAGAAATGTCAGAAAATTCAGTTGGAGTACTCATAGATCTCAAAAAAAGCTTTTGATACAATTAATCATAACATATTAATCAATAAACTTGAACGGTACGGGATCAGGGGGTTAGTATTGCACTGGGTGAGAAGTTATTTAAGCAACAGAAAACAATTTGTGAAGTTGGGGGAACATTCATCGTCATGCTTGGACATTGCTTGTGGCGTCCCACAGGGGTCAGTATTAGGTCCAAAACTATTTATACTTTACATAAATGAGTTTTTCAAAAACATTAAAATTAGTATTATTTGCAGATGACACTAGTATTTTTTGTTCTGGGGGGGATTTACATGAACTACTGGGGAGGATCACCACTGAAATGTGCAAACTGAAAATGTGGTTTGACAGAAACAAATTATCGTTAAACTTAAGTAAAACCAAATTCATGTTATTTGGCAATTGCAATAAGAATACACAAGTACAGTTACAAGTAGATGGGGTGGACGTTGAAAGAGTATATGAAAACAAGTTTCTTGGGGTAACAATTGATGATAAAATAAACTGGAAGTCTCATATAAAACTGTAAAACAAAAAAAAAATGTACAAAGCAAACTGTCAAGAAGCATTTCAGTTCTGAGCAAAGCAAAACACATTTTGGACCACAAATCACTCTACATTCTCTACTGATTTTACCATATTTACAATACTGTCAGAGGTTTGGGCAAACTTACAAATGTACAATACAATCCTACCATATACAGAAAAGAGCCATAAGAATGACCTGGTTCATTTCCAAACAGCACAAATCATGTACAAAGCAATAAACAATCTACTTCCTGGAAATATTAAAAAATTGTTTTTTTTTACAGAGTTGGGGGTTATAATCTGAGGGGTGAGTTCAACTTAAAACATCAGCGGGCACGTACAACATTGAAAAGTTTTTGTCTTTCAGTTTGTCTGTGGGAGTGAGTTGGTGGAACAACTGGCGGTGGGAGCTCAAGCAATGTCCAAGCAGTCGATCCAGTTTAAAAAGCCCCCAGCGGGTGGACCAACACGACGGAGCTGTTTGCACGAGGTGCCGGAGTTGAATCAATACCAGAAAGAAGATGAGAAATGGCTTCATATAAAGAGCAGCCAGAAGTCAGCGGAACTGCTGATACTTCGTTGCGTGCTTAT
>NW_023340257.1:24253085-24254175 GCF_004916995.1 Morone saxatilis
GTCATGCTCATCGCAGCCAATCAGATGTTGAGGAACGGCATGGAGTAGCTGCGCCCACTGTGAGCGGGGAACAAGCCAGCCTGCATGTGCATGCCAGTGGGTGAGGTCATATCCCTGTTGATAAGAAAAGAACTACAAGGAATGACAGTCAAAATAATCATCGACAAAATCCATTTTTTAAATTATTCTTAGTTTTTTCGAACAAGTGGCACCTCTCCACCCAGCGTCCAATGAAACCGTGAAGCCAGCATGAGGAGTCATGCAGGACTCCTCCCCCTTTACTCTGACAGGGACACTCAAGGGCTGACATTACGCATAATACTCTGTTGTGTCTGTTTCCCTGATGCAATAAAAAAAAGTAAAAGTTTAAAAAAATGCTGAGTGCATGAGTTCAGAGCTGCTTGCTTTTCCAGCAGGCGAGATGTGACGTGTGTGTCTACAGATCTGTCACACACCAGGAGTCTGACGAGCTACCAGGGCTGCAGTCTGGGCCCCGAGAGGGACAGAGAGGAAAGGAACAATTGCCCTCTTATTATAGTTCCTGGAAGGATGATGGCAGAACTTGCCGCCACTCAAGTAGACAGATCTGTACTTGTCAGGCCGCAGCTCCTGGAGCTCTCATGGTGCTACGATACTTCAGCTCTCCAACTTTCTATTTTCATCTACTGCGTTTGTGGGCTGGTATGAGGTGCTGGCATCAGTTCATCGGCCCCAAAAACCAAGCAGTCAAGCGAGTAAAATGTTGAATGATAACTCCAGGCTTGTATTTTGGCCTTGTGATATTCATGAATGAATATAGAAGCTCTGGAAATTTGGCTTTTTTATCTTTTATTTCTCCTGGACACTGTTGGGTGAACACTGTTCAGAGTGAAAAGAAGAGCTTTCTGTGTCTTATTAAAGGAACAAAATCCACCCTTTCAATGCTCTCACACTGTTATATATAATCTATCTGTGGTCTATCTGTGGTGTTCAGTGACTCCAGGAGTTATTTTGCAAGGTGATTTAATTCAGCTTTTTGGTGTATCTACTTTCTCTCAGTTTGCCTCTTCTATTTCTGCCTCAGTTGGTGATTTCCTACATTTCCCAAAAT
>NW_023340257.1:24254189-24254794 GCF_004916995.1 Morone saxatilis
TTTGGACAACCCCCAGAGAACAGGTGTGAACCCATTGCATTCAGCTGTGCGTTAATGTGTAGGTGGAAAGAGTGAGGACACTGGTAAGAGCAAAAGTTTAAAAAAAAAACCTAAATTGAACCATTTACTCTAAATGTCGAATGTCTTGTGGCTGTGATTAATTCTGGCTTCAACCTGTCTGTTGGCGCCGTTGCTAAATGAAGCTTTTGCTCTTCATACTTGAGGGACGGAAACCAAAAGCATATATAGCACACATATCATGGATGTTTTAAATACTTTTTCTGCTATCAAACTCGGCACATCTTCGTGACCAGTATATCACCACCAATAGAGGATTTCTTTTAACAGTGTTGAAGAGTTTTAGGGTGGATTTTGTTTGTCTAACTCACCACAAATCAACTCAATGAATTAAAACTTAGTGCTGTGAAAGGTTGCATCCTCTTCAGTTTCCTGCCCAAGTTGCTAAAAATATATATATATTTTTTTAGCATATTAGTTTTGATTAGTTTTAAATCAGAATGTTAATAAAAGGGTGTCCAAAACAAAGGCACATTTGATGTATCTTCTATTTTATCAACATCTAAAGTATATCTATCTATCTATCT
>NW_023340257.1:24254937-24289159 GCF_004916995.1 Morone saxatilis
CTATCTATCTATCTATCTAATTTCAGTCTTTTTAATCCTAAAAAAGAATCTTAACCGATTAATGTGCGATAATCACAGTTTAGCACGTTTTCTGAATTTGAATCCATCCTGCAACCTAAAGCTTTTCCTGTTGTGTGATAGAAATGACTGTGCAGACCACAGATAAAGAAATAATCTTAAATAATGTTAAAGAATTCTTCTGTAAAAACATTCTCACAGCACTAGATCATTCAAAGACACATCTTGTCATGTTGATTCCTGCTGAAGTCGGCTCTGAACTCCTGCACTGACTCCCATCTCAACATGTAAACCCAGTCAGAAACATCCATATTATCAAGTGCATGCGATCAAGTCAGTGTCTTCTGTAAATACCGTAACCCAACGTCCGAAGTGTCTCAAGTGTCTGTTGAAGGTGTTTCTCTGTATGTGCATGACTGTCGGTGCTCTCTGCTCACTCGGGTACAGAGGTGCAGGGAGGGGGATCAGCAGATAGAGAGGCGGCTGCTTCATCACAAACATGTCAGACGCAGGCGGTGAAGGCCCTTTCTGCTTCCTCTCAACCCTCTTGCCAAAGCCATAGAACTCCGCAGAGGTGAACCAGACAACACAATATAGACGTTTTCTCCCTGTTCCAACATGAAAACAAAAGATCAAATGGCAGAAATATGTCTATTGTATAGGATTTGGTTTGTTCTCGTTATTGTTTTTGCACTGTACCTGTCATCCATTCCAATAAAATGACAAGGAGGGCTGTAGGCATGTGCAAGAGTGCCATCTAGAGGTGAAGTAAGATCATATTGTCTATGCTGTTCTCCCATCACAGTATTTGTGTATTTCTCTCTAAGCATTATGGGAATGTGATACCAGGCATCGTATTCACAATGACTTGTTGATCTTAAATGTTAAAATATGAGGATTTTTATGTATAATGTATAGATTGACTTTGATCTAATAACACTGCAGGTAGAGCAGCACTTGTATGTGAACACATATTTAAACAGTGTATTTATAGGAATAGATTTCTTGCCTATGGCAGAAAAAGTCCTTTTGAACGTGTAAAAGGTTTATTCGCAGATGATTTACCAATCTTACATTTTGCAGACTGAATAAAGAGTACTTTGTGCAAAAACAGTCTACAAACCTTTTAAATCACACTGGTTTTCTTTTTTTTAATCTGAAAATGTCACACTGATTACATTTTTTGTTCTTTTTGTTTTTTATCTGTCAATCTTGCAGTATTGGTGGAAATTTCCCACCAAATTCACAGCTAGACACTGCTGCCATGTAGTGGTTAACTGGAAAAGTGTTTAACATTTATTTGTTCTTTGAGAAGAACTTTTTCTTTTAAATTTTATTTTAATTTGGTTTATGTTTTTTTGGGGAATGTGAGTTACAGTTACTATGGTTACAGTTTTGCTGTAATCAAACTGCCCCTGCAGAATGGTTGCATGTGTCAATCGTTGAAGTAGAGTTTTATTTCGGAGGGAAACCGCACAGTGTCTCTACAGTAGCATGGTGGTTGGATCCCACATGTTTTTGTTATGTAACTTTGTACATAGCTAATAAGGAAGCATATCTATTAGACAAGCACACACTATACATACTTTGCATGTGCAATATTTAAACATGTAGACTAGAGGAAGACTTTCAGTTGTACTATTTATTAGAGGCATAATAATTATGTAATTGTAAATACAGAAATCTGTACAAAAGTCAAAGGATTAAGCACTGAGGCAATAAAACTGTGTTTTTTAAATGGTGCTTTATGTTTTATTTTACACTGGACTTCATCAAGGTAGTTATCAGTTAGCGACAGGGATCAAACATATTGTTTGCAGGACAGTCTCTAACTAACATAAAATAACTGACCCTTAAACTGCTCAGCTATCTGCTCATTGTTGTCTTACATTGTGACCTTCAAGAACGCACTCCTTAAATATACTTTAAATCAACCTATTTGTCATAAATGCAAGTGACTGACATGCAAAGTTACTTATTCCAAGTAAATGTCAACTTTTATAAGAGCTTTCATGGTTTAAAAGTACAGGAGTTCTCCCTTAGTGTTTTCCTGTATTGTTTTACACCCCAATGCAGTAAATGGAACAAATAGAAACCTAAACAATTTAATGGGATCAAGGGATGATGGGACAAGGCAAACAAAACTAACAGAGTCAGTTTTTGGTGACATAGTCAGGTCAGAAATGTGTATATACTGTATGTTTATAATTGAGGTCATAGTAAAAGACTACATTACATTGAGATATTTCTAAGATGGTGTCCTTTCCATTAACATGCATGAGGGGGAGCAGACTATTAGACACACATCTCAGAGTAACATAGTCCAGTACCTCAAAATAATATTAACTCAGTAATAAACATATAATATTTAACAAATTTCTGACAATGTCACCAAACACTGAAACATTATCAGCTGCGTACATGTAGATTTTAAGGTAAGGCTGTTGTATTGGATTGTATAAGATTAGCCATAAAGTGGCCACTGGGTGTATTATCTATTTGTTCTATTTGTGACCACACTAAGACCACAAGAGGGTAGCATTAGACACTGACATGGTGAAGCTGAGGGCTGTAAAATACACTGATACAATATACTTCTAAAGCTGCCATATGTTATCAACAAACCATAACCACCACATACAGAAGAGTAGATACAATTATTCTCATTTTGTAACCCAATTTTATGTTTGAGTTTGTCCCTGTTCACTCGTTCATCTTTTTCAAAAGGTAGACATCTCATTTTGAAACCAAATTGGGTATTACATTTATTTTATAATCTTATATCTGGTCCTGGCAGTCCAAAACTTCACATTTATTTTGTTTGTATTACAGCATAAGTGGTGCTGTAACTGTTAAGTATCCATTTCTGTCTGATAATGATGTCTGTGTTGCCATTTTACACAGATAATTGCAACTCATCATCCAGCAGAGAGCAGGCAGAAGTGACAGGTCTGCAGGGACACAGACCTGCAGTCGGGTAACTAAACACAATCTCATGTGGCACAGACTGCATGACGTGATCATTTTTGATATCACTGATTCTCTGTCCTATGATTAAACCAGCTTCTGTTACCTGCTCACAGGGAGATAATGAACACTGTGAGGACAATTGTGTCAATATGGAAACTATAACTGATTATGTTAAATGATTTCACTCACAAACAATAACACATTAATATAAACAAATTGAGATTCTGCCTCCAAAATAAGGTTAAGAAGTTATTCCAATAAATCGAATTGACTAGAATGTCATTATCTAAAATGATCCTTATTTCCAGTCTACAAAGCAATTTTCTGTCCCTCTAGCATCCATCTTATACAGTACCTGAATAACATAGCAAGAGTCTGTTAAGTTCATTTAATCAGATTTGGTGATATTTACAGTAACTGTTGACTGACATTTAATAGGATTTTAACCAGCATATATTTATCCTATTTAATACCAGGAGGAGATGCCTGTCGTTAAAGAGTCTGATCAGCATTCAGTGTTGTGTTAGCATGCAGGCTCTGTCCTCCAGAGCCACACCACCCTCTCCAGCTCTCTCCTAGAAAAAGGCCCTTGTGCTCCCAGCAGGCTCCTCCTGTTTCATTTACATCTTAAGCATTTAGCTGATGCTTCATCCAGAGCAGCTTAGTGAGAGTAAGCAGTAGGTGTTCAGCGTCTGGTTCAAGGACACTTTTCACAGGACACACAGTAGCTACAGGATTGAACCCATAAGTTCCCATTTATAGGACAGTCCCTGTCAGGCCATCTGGCTGCCTCAGACGATGTCGTGTAATATTTTGGTGGAGCACTTTTATAAAGGATATGTGATTAAACTATTCATAAGCCAAGTTGGCGTTCACAGTTGCACCAGATGCCATGCAGCTGGGAGCTGAGGGTGAAATCTTGTTTGACGTAGTCTATTTTTGGAGATTATTTAAAAGGAAAATCTTACAGTATGAGAAAACATTTTGACCAAAACCATGCAAATGGATGGAGCAGTTAAATAGAAAGTGGCACAGCATGGTGGCTCTTACTGTGCAGAGTCTCAAGCTTATTTGAAGTCCAGAGAGGCAGAAATGAAATACTTTATCAACTGAAAATATTAATGTTGGTATAGGAAGTTAATAACATAGGGATATGTTTGTTTCTATTAAAAAGAAGAAAATTTGATCTGATTGAGTGCAACTAATAAATAAAGCTCATAAAGCTCAAAATACAAATTACATAAAACAACAAAATCAATACTGTACACAGTTCATAAGAATTCATAAACCGTAACTCTTCCCTCAGAAACAGCAACCATGCAAAAACCAGGAAACCAGTTGTTTATTGGAAGACAATCTTGGGAGCAAAAATCCAACTGATAACATTGAATTAATTGAATATATGACATCATATACATCTCAATACATGAACAATATCAGCCTTAAAGGCCTCCAGCATTTCCACAATCGATACACTTGTGCACTTTTCCATTACTGACTCACTCTTCCTCTCAGAGTCTGCAGTTCTACCTCTGTGTCCACAAAAGTGCTTTAGGCTACAGCTCGTTTTTGGCCATCCGCTGTAGTTATGGCACTCGGCAGGTAACAGAATAAATTGGCTCCGCTCAACTAAACTTTGTCCCCATGTGCATACAGTACTTACAATCATGCTACAAGATGTACTGCATTTGGTGCTACCGAATGCTTTGAGTAAAAATAAGAATAAAAAAGACAAATGCGTCCACGACATATAAAACCATGATTTAGTCCAGTAGCCCTCGACAACTTGATTTTTAAGATGATTTACAATAACTGCAAAAAAACATAGGCTCCAATACACCAAGTAATATTTATTGTTAATGCCTTGTTCTTCAAATTATAAATATTTACAGGCTTCTGTAAGAAGAAAATGAAAATCAGTTTTGGGCATTGATGTTTAATTAACTGTTAAATGTATGCCTGTCATTAAGTAGGCACTCCTTCAGGTATCTTAAGCTAAAATGTCGAAACCACGGATGAAGTCTATTACAAACTACCAGTGTATTTGGATCAGTGCATGTTACTGAAAATTTAATTCCAGGTATTTTATTCTTTTACTCATCTTAAAAGACATAACATGATACAGAATGAAAGAATGCAGAGACGTTTTGAGGATGAAGATAGAAACCTTATTTTTTCGATCATAAGACAGAACACAGTTTTGGCTAATCAAATCTCTGTTACACAGTAGAGAAGTGGCACATACAAGAATTATGGCAACGTCACATTGAAAGTGTGTCAAATTCAGATGGAGAGAGAAACAGTCCTCATGCTAAACTTGCATCATTGTAAATGTCCAGTTCATAAAAAAAACATCACCTCTGTCGCTGAGATGTTCACAGCAAACCATCTCAGTTTTTTTCTTGAGAAGACGAGGAGCCTCTGCCTCATCAGTTGTCCCTCGGCCAAGCTGAGGTCAGCTGACACCTCTTGGAAATGGCCTCTGGTGTCATTGGTCCCGATGAAATTGGCCTGCCGACTACTGCTTCATGATGTTCTTGATGGCCCACCTCTGCCCGGAGCAGGGCTGCAGGACCAGCAGGTGGCCGAAGTAAACGTTAGCCGGCACCACTTCCAGACAGCGTCCTGTGGCTCGATTTATGATCGATTCATTCTGTATAGCAAGAGGAGAAACAACGTTCTGGTTTTATCAGGATTAACAGATGGCCTGCGAACCACATGTGACTGTGACAGGATGTGACAAGAGCTGGGCCTGATATGGACAGATGTTTCTCATTTAATCTTCTCAGGTATTAATTATAGTGTTTTAATTGTGAAAATGTCCACACACAAAAAATCCCCCATTCGAGCTACATAATACTCACACCTCACAACTAATGTTTAGAACTGCCACATACTGAAGATCTTTTAAGCAGAAATAAATTAGTACATTTTGGAGGAAATCTTATAAATTGACTTGACTCACAAAGTAAAGGTTTTCAGTGAGCACCAACCAGGACTTCATAGTTGATTTCAATTTTAAAAATAGGTGATACTTGGTCTGAACAGTAAAGACTTTTTTTGCACACGTCACATTTGTTCAGTCATTTTGTTAATTTGTTCAGTTGTAGGTTGACAGGGACACGTTAATGAAGTCATTTTGTACTGGTAGGCGAAATGTGGTCCATACAAAGACGTAATTTCAGCTTCTTGGCAAAAAGGCCTTAGGATGTCAGGTAACATTGTATAAGAAGTGACAAAGTCCTTAGATTGGCAGCAAGATGTGGTGGATGAGTGCTTCGAGCCCTGTGTGAGGTGAGGTTTATATTTAAACTGGCTTTCAACTGAGAAACTTGGATGCAGTTTCAGGCTCCAAGGTGATGATAGGCTATTATTTGCACATAGTAGAGGATGAAAACTTTCATAATTGCAAATCCTGGTGAAATATGGTCTGAATGTGAGCATTCAATTGTCTTCAAATGGTCTGTGTAAAAGCTTTCACTTATGAACCAGTGCAGTATGTCTTTTCACTGGGGACCATAGACATTTTGAACAGATCTTCAACTGAAAAATGTTCACTGGGTTTAATCTTTCATCCCTCTAACATTACATTATTTATATTATTTGGCAACACAAAACAATGAAATTCTGCTTTTATAAAAAAGACGCATCAATTGTTTCATTACACAAAACAGTTTTCTTTCTACTTCTCACCTGAGAGAAATGCCATGTCTTCTGCTTCACATTGGTCACCTTGTCACAGTTCAGGAGCTGAGGAAAACTGTTGATCTGATCATCCACCACACAGCGAGTGTCCTCTCCAGTGCTGCCCAGGGGGCCCAGGAACAGCTGGCCCTCTTTGGTGTAACGTCCCAACTGAGGGAAAACATAGAAACAGCACACATACAACAATCCGAAGGGGATCACAAACATGGAACATTGTGCCTACTGTTAAGTTTCCCACCAGGTACCTGCCCAAAATAAATTTAAAGAAATATAACAAAGCTAATGTGAGTTCGTGGAAGCTTTGGTGAACTAATGTAACTAAAAATGCAGAAACTAACCTGCAGTTATGCCCTGAGCTTTGTAATAACACTGAACTTAACAACTACCTGAGTGAATTTTGTGAACTCAATATCATGTCTCCACTGGCTCAGCCCATGAAATAAAAATTATGATGTGATGATGTGCAAGTTGGAGGCAATTTGTCTTCAGAGTTCTAAAGTTTGTGAATCTGGAAGAAGCTTTCCTTCATTCTGCAGGCTGCTTTTTTGCTTGCTTTGAACATAAGGAACGTGTTGTTCCAAATAGTGCCGGGAGGCTTGATATGTCTTTGTACTTTGTACAAAGTGTTACATTGTAGCACTGTAGCTTGTTTGTAAGACTATTCTGTAAAACCGCATCCATTTTATCAGTCTAAATTTACAGTGCTGCCTCAACAATCTGCAAACCCACTTAGATCCCAAACATTAATAATCAAATTCAAAACAAAACATTGTCTGGGATGGAAACTAGTGAGAAACTTAACAGTAAGTGAAAACCCAAGAGCAACATGACAAAACCTGCTTGTAAAGAGTTAGATTCTGCACCTTGTGCTCGGTAGCCTTTGGTCCACTAACTGAGCACTGAGCGCTTTATTTCAACAAAAAATATTTTGTCAGCAGTGAACATTCAGCTCCATAGCTCACTAAGCAAATCTAATATGGTGTTTAAGGACTGATTGCATATGTGTTCTGAAATTCTAAAAACAAAGTGTGAGTTGCAGTTTCTCACATTGTAGTGCAGGACTTTACAGTAAAAAGTTACCAGCAGAAGGTGAAGTTAAATGTCAATGCTAAAACACATGCAGAGGACGTAGAACTATGTCATGTATTTGCAGTACATGAGCCAGGTGTTGTAGGTATATTTTAGGCTTAATATCCTAAAAATCCTGCGTGTGGTCCCTAGAGGTCACTGCTGCTTCTTAAGACACATTGGGCCACAGTTGCCTGCATAAAGTGCGGGTGACAAATTGCTGCACTAATAAAAATTTAAGCTTGTTTGTTTCCTCGGATGGATAACTTAAAAAAATGCAACTGAAGTGAGTTATTGATTGTGAGTAAGTTATTTTTAGCTCTGCTAGCTTTTAGCCTTTTACTACTGGAGCCATGACCTGTGTTCGCCGAAGCACCTGTTTACCACTGCGAGCTAAAAAGAGATGCCCCACGGGCTGAAGGGCTGGGGAACTGACACTGGCTGACTCAGGACTTCAACACACAAAAAAGTGCAACACAGAAACATTTTTATCCTGACAGCAGAACTCTCTCCTAAGAGGATTTCAGCTGAGTCTGAGCGAGAAACACAGCTGTAAATCACATCACTGGTGAAAGACTCTAATGATTTGTGTGTGTTTCAAAAGACAAGCAAAGATAGTGGTCAGAGATGCATTCTGTGGCAATTTTGTTCAGCGTCCAGTGTCCATGCTGTACCTGAGGACCCCATCCATGGCAGGGGTGCAGGGTGGCTGTGTGGTTCTCCTTCATACCCTGATCCATACACAGGTGGCTCACTTTAGAATTCCGAATCTGAAATCAAAAAGCACCTTCGAAAATTACACTGAAAATCACTAGGCACAATTCTTTGTACCAAGTCCTAATATCCCCAAACACTGTTTAGGTATATTAGATCCAAGTGCAGATAAAACATGATATATATATTCTCTCTGAGTGCTTTCTAGCTGTCTTTTTGTTCGGGGTTAAGATATTTTTTTATAAAGCCCTCAGGATATATTTTTCCTACCAATCTCTCACTCATCTGTTCTCAGTGCTTTCATCCATTTGTGCAAATGCACGAAACTTGATGTACAAGCTTATCTTGTCAGTCTCTTTCTCCTTAATGTCATTTTGACTGCTGACTCACCTCGCCGTAGAACAGCGTGTTGTTGTACCTCCTCATCTCTGGGTAAACGTTGTCCAGGTACCACTCAAAGCTTTTACACTGCAGACTCTTCCGCAGTGCAACCCTCTGAGAGATGTCTCCGTAATCAATACCGTGGTTCTACAAGAGCACAAGGAGTCATTATGGGAAGTCTTTGCTTTACAGAGCTTTTTCCACATGAATAGTTAAAATGGCAATCCAGAACATTTTACCATTTTACCACAAATGTCTATTGATTACTAGCACAATAATGATTCAACTGATTCCCAGTTTCTAAAAGATTGATATTTTGTTGTCAAAAACGACTGGAAAATGATCTGCCATGCAGGGAAGGGTCAGCGACAGCATCAAAAGTTCATGTGCAATAAAACAAAGTAGTCGGCATGACCAACCACCATGGTTTTGCATTGGCATAAAACATAGTGAGCATAAAAAACTTTGCTTACACAGAGTCCAAGAAGCTTACGCACCTATGATCTATAAATCTCAGTTTAACTTAAAATTGATAGCACCTGCCTTTCAATCAGATATGTTCCCTTATGTAATGCTAGCATCTTTCTAATTTGACACACTATAGAACATTGCAACCTGTTTTTATTTCCACCTTGCATCTGGCAATTCATTCCTCACTCCTTTAACTGATCATTTCTATTGCATTGTTCATTAATCTAATGCAAAGTTCACCACAGGCTTAGTGTCCCAAACTGCAATACCCCTTCATAACCAGCAGGAAAACCACTTAAGTCAAGTCTAGGGTTTGAGATAAGATCATTTTCACGTCAAAGTAAGGTTTTATAAATAAATGGAGCACACCCTGCCCTGCATCTGTATTGCTGCCTGCTGCTCTGTAAGCTATTGCTGCCTGCTGCGCTGTAAGCCCCACCACCACCCCAGCACCCACCTATAGGCTCCGGCTAGGGGTTTAAGGTATTTGCTCCTGCAAGTCATACTTAAAATTGATCGTAAGTCCATTTTATAAATAATGCCTGAGCTGCAGAAGTTGTCGCCACAGAAACAGCCCTCTCTTACCTCCACAGGGATGTTCCAGGCCAGGTAGACATTGGACTTGTACTCATCCATCCAGACCTCAGCCACGCGTAGAGCATTACGCCGTGTGTGGAAAGCTATGTTACTGTGGTAGGGTTTCTTCATCCGTGCGATGTGAGCCACCCTGGAACAAGGCAGCACCTCCATACTGCCTCCACAGAGCCACACCTGCAGGTAGATGGTGTTAAAAAACAGGGGGATTAACTTAAACAGTTATATTTCTGGTCCAGTAGAAGGCAGAAAATACCACCACAAAGCCTCCCATCTTATAAAGTTGATAATGGCTAACAGCAAACAGGGAGCAACATTAGCAGTTTAGAGTCATTTTTCACTTTAAACTCTGATTTGGGCTCCGCCAGGTCCTGTCTGGCTTTAGATGTTCCACCTCCTTCACCAGTTAGTTGCACTGGTGTATGGCAGGTAGCATACAGTGGGAGCTTTTTGCTGGAAAGAAGCCTATAGTAGTTGATCTGTGGCGAGACTGAACCACACGGTAAATGTACCATAAAAAAAAAACAATGAGCTGGGTATTCATTTTATGATTAGGGAACTACAAGCATTACACATTACTATTAGTAATTTAATTTAATTATGTTAATATCAAATAATTGATCCAATCAGGTTGAAAGTCTTACACTTGAATTTAGTCATACAAATATCGACACTGAGAGAGATTAGAGCAATATTTGATTTTCTTTCTTTTGCCTTTTAGAAAAAAAAAAATACAATGGGCATACAGAACAACAACTAACTCTCCATTCTCTCAAGATATACAGAACTCCCCAACCTTCTCGCTCTACGTGACCTATTTATCTCCATTGCCCTGCTGTGAGCTGCACACACAGGACTGGTCCTCCAGGACTCTTAATGGGGCCTCATTTATCAGTGCTGCCATGCTACGGTGGCCACTGCTCCACTTAAACCTACAGGGGTAAAGAGGGAGCAGGAACAGGAGGAAACTGGGTGACACACAAACCCTGATGCCCAGTTCGATGTTCTCCCCTCCGTAGACATCCATGCCCGAGTCGAGCAGGCCGAGTTCGCCAAAGTAGTCCCGGTTGGCCACAAAGGAGCAGCCAATCATGGCGGGAGTCCTGAGATGGGAAAGCACAACAATATGAAAAGAAGTGACACTAAGCATTTGCACCTGCACGTGGTGTGTGTGGATTTGTTAATGTAAATCAGAAACTTTGTTTGTATGCATTTATCATGAATGCAGGATGCATGTATTTTCATTTTCTATTTTAAATAACATGGTAATTTATCACTGTTTATTTAGAATTTAACATAAATATCAGGTTGAAGATCAGATTATAAAAATCCCATTTGCAGCACAAACACTCTGTACTCGTCTGGTACTTCATCAGCAGCTTATTTGTTATTTTTCCTCACTCATCCCAAGGGGGTCTCTACAAGAACTTTTGATAATGTGAGGATGTGCAAATCTTTTCAGAAAACATATTTAATATTGTTATTTTTAATGAAAATCATGAAGAAACCGATAAAGATGAGCTTGTGCGTTTGTATGTGCAAATCCAGAGCAGAATCTGCATCCTATAGCCTGTATACTGTATATGTTTGCTAAAGCAGACATATATGTAGGCTATGTCCATTGTTGCATTTTATTGTTTGGTAATGGCTCCAAAAGTGTGTGTTTAAATAGGTAAAGGGCTCTTGCCTGATGGGAGCGGATATGTCCCCCTCATCCCACCACTGTTTGGGGGGGTTGATGTACATGCACCACAGCTCCCAGTTGTAGCCATGGCCTGAGTTCTCATAGCGTTCCACCTCGAACGTGTCATGCCTGATGTTATCGATGGAGGGCAGAATAATCCTCTTGTGGTCCTCTTTTATTCTGGCTAGAACTGGCTCGGCCCTGGCAAGAGCAAAAACACATACACATGTACACACTTTACAGACGCAAAGTTCAAGACAGGCGGCACAGAGCTTCTCTTAAAATCTGCACTCGCTCACCCACTTCAGTCAGTTAAAAGTCCCTCAAGTTGTACCAACTTTATAACAAATTCCATTTGATTCAGCTCAGTGCAGCTCTGGAGGGCATGTGTCTATGTATGCTGAGTGAACTGGGTTGTGTACATACTCTAAAGTACACAGTGAGCTGGAAAACGAAGAGGAGACCTACAAAAAGGTTGCAAGCAGCCAAGTGTTTACATCTCGGCCAAATCAGTTTCATCTTTTAAATGATTCCTTGAAATGTACTTTTATGAACAGGCCTTTGAGTAATGTCTTATTTTATTGCTCGCTTTATATTTTGTTTATTTGATGAGCTATATGTCCTACAGTATCTTTTAATCCTGATTCTACAGGCTCTGCCCTTCTTCTTCTCTCCTTATCTTAAAACTTCTCAGGTGTGAAATTGCTTTTTGTGTGTTCGTTTTATGCTGCCTCTGCTATCCTTTGTCTTCTCCCTCAATGATTCTGTAAAGCACTTTGTAACTTTCTTTTAAAAGTGATACACAACTCTATTATTCTTATTGCTCTTATCAAGCTTTGTATTTCAATGGGTCTTGCACTGTTTGCTTTGGATACTCAGTTCCAATATTCACAAATGAGCCATAACGTGGCGTGCCAGAACATTTGTTTTCATTCCAGACACCTATTGACCCCTAATCCATTTGAAAGAGTAGGTGTCAATAGTTTGATCCACATGCCAGACTTACTCACCAAGATGGGGTGAACTCCACATGGGCGTCAAAAAATCCTGTCACCTCAGCGGTGGCCACCTTCCAGCCCTCGATTCTGGCTCGGATCAGTCCCTCTCTCTTCTGGTTCCTGACGATCTTCACCAGGCCAGGGTAGCGCTTGTTTACGTACTCCTCCAGCGGTCCTTTCAGCTGCTCTGCAGTTTGTAAGACGAAGATTACACACCAAACAAAGCAGGTGATGGTTAGAAAGGCGGTCCTCTTCTTAATTAATTAAAGAAGAAATGTGGCACTTTTAACCTTTTTATTAATTAATTGCAGTTAAATCCAGACTCCAATGGTTTAGTAAATATGTGAAATCAAGCAAAGAATCCAGTGAAAACCTTAATCTCCTATTTAGAAAAACAGACTTTGCACACATATCATCATTGCTACACAGTAAACAACTGCATCAAATGAGCTAGCAGAGACCAGATGTTTCCATACAGGTACAAATAGGGATAGTTCATAGAATCGTAATGCACAGCTTTAAAATATTAAAGCTATTAAGCTGGCCTGCCCTTGATCACCGACCTGTACACGCTGAGGTAGACAGGCACAAACATCAAATAGCTTCACATCAATTATTTCTCCCATTTATTAGGATAACCATCACATTATCTCCTGTCTGACTGCCAAAGAACACTGCTGTGATGTACGCCGACTATTTTGATTAAACTGCCACATCACACAGGCCCGACACAGGCATAAACAACCAAACAAAAAACAACCAAACCACAATGATCATTTTTTATAAAAAAAAAAAAAGACACACAAATGACACTCACACAGAAACAGAGAGATGGTAAATCTGTTCTCTCGGTTCCCTGCAGTGCTGTTTTGAGCTCCGACAGACTCCACACAACACCAAACAGAGTCTGCGGCTTCCTGAGTGCCAGTCGACTGCTCCACCTTGATCTCTCAATCAACTTATCAGCCTTTTCCCCCCGGACCCAAACACTCACAGTACTTCTTCCTCTGCATCACAAACACACGTATACTTAAAAATTCCCCTTACACAAAAACACATTTCTCATGCTCTATGTGTTTTCTTTCTCTCTGCCTCTTTTTATTTATTTCTTCCTCACAACCGCTCGTTATCACAAACTCTTTTCCCATGATGTGTGTAAGAGCCGCAATGAGACAATATAAGCAAATTTAAATAACGTGCAAAATTCATAGTTCATCATTTCTAGTCAGTGCATAAACACATAATGTATACATGTACAAAACCAAATGTATACTGAATATTGAAGCCCCCCTTAATATAGTGAGTGACGTTATGTGCAGTAGTCGGGCAGAGAGTTGTTCCAGGCACAGGAGCACATCGTTTCTCTACCGGGGGACACAATGTTTTAAACTTTTTTCAGTAAATGTTTTTAAACTTGATTGCATCTCCTGTCATTCGCGTCAGACTGAAGTTACTGTGCCTCCAGCTCGTTTGTGGCTTATTTTGACATCCAGACGGAGTGCCTCTACACTGTGTCTTCTCTCTCTCCCCCTCACACACACACACACACACACACACACACTACATCTTTCATACACACTCGGGTGTGTACACTCCGAGGCCAGGGAGCCGGGTGACTCGTGCAGGCATTGAGAATGGTGAGTGTTATTTGTTTGCATGCCTCGTCCTCTGCGCCGCTGCAATCTCTTCCCCCTTTGTGATGGATAGCTGGCTCTCAGCCAACCAGCAGTTTCCAGTGAGGGAGGAGTGGAGGGGGGGTGCAGGGTAGAACTGTCTCTATTTCCTTTTTCCCTTTCTCCATCAAGCTCCTCAAACACTTTTTTGGAGAATAAAAGTGGCGATATGACAAGATGACAATAAATGAATCCTACAACAAGTAACTATTTACTTATGAGCCATGAGCCATGAGCCAGAGACCTCCATTGTTCTCCAAAACCATTCCTTTGGTGGAAAGGTGGCACTGTATCTTATTTTAAGTCAATGGCTCATCCTGCTGCCAAAAATACTCACAAGACCACCAAATGTGTATAAAAGGAAAATTGTGGTTTATTACAACTTACAATGGTCTTGTTTCCATAGGTTTTAATAGAGTCCGTAAGGGGAAAACAACACAAGCTATAAAGACTAGATTGGTTGAATTACTTAATTTAAAAGGTAAAACTTATAGTGAGTGCACCTGTAATGTTGTTATTAATCGCTCATTGTACAGGAAAGGTGCGTGCACACAATTACAGCAAGGAAGGAAGGTCAAAGCTGAACCAGAAAGTCAGTGTCTAAACTGTGATGGATGTTTACAACCGACAGTTGCATAAGTTTACAGTTTATCTTTGTTTTCTCTTTCTCACTTGTTTCCAACCTGTCTAGGTGTTCCTGTTTCTTGTCCCATTAGACATCTTATTAGTGAGGTTGCAAAATCTCAGTAATTAACTTGGTGGGTACAATGTCATTTTTATCAGTAGGAATAATACCAAAAACAACAAAAGCAAGACCCAAACCGTAATAACTGGTCCAAAACAAATGCACTACTTCCTATTCACTATTTCCTGCTTGAGTGATATGAGCTGCAGTGCCAACTCTTTAGAAAATGATTTACCCTTTTTTAATGAAACCATATATTTGTGACACTTAAAGATTTATGTAGGGAAGTCAGAATGTGTTGAGACGACGGCTTTGTTTTGGTCTTTCCATGAGATTTGTTGAATTGAAGAGAAATAGAAAAATGCCAGCCTTATCCTTCAAAGCCTCGACTATCTCATCTCTTTCTTCCTGTTTCCTCGTTATTTGTCTTTGCTTTCCATTCTGTCTGATTGCTTCCTCTTCCTCTCTTCCGGATTTCCATTGCCTTTCTCCTCTCTGTCCGATCTCATTTATCTTACAGCCTCTCTGTCTCTCATCCCTTCTCTGTCCCTCTTTCTGCCACTTTCTCTAATAGCCTGGTTGCTCTTTCAGCCTCTCCTTTCATTCTCTGATGCCTCTTCATCGCCGTTCCTCTCTTCTTCATTCTCCCTCCTTTTCAGTTATACCTATTTTCAAATCCTTCAGCCCTCTTCACTCCTCAACGTTTTTGTTTCTTTTAGATTCATCCTTTTTTCCCTAATTTCTCTCCAACACTAACACCCCTTACTCTTTATTTTTCCCAAACCTCCTTTCTCCTTTTTGCTCTGCCTGGTTTCATCTCCTTCCCCTCCCCTCGTCTCTCTCTCCTTCCGTTCATCTCACAAAGCCCAGCTTGGCAGCCCTGCCCAATAAATAAGACAGGGACATCTCTCCCGTGACATCCAATTGTGGCGCTCCGCCTCTATCTGCCTGTCTGCCCTGGGAAAACTCGACACCATCGGTCACCTCCGCAAATGCTGCTCCTCAAAAGCAAGGACCACAGCTTTTGTCAAGGAGATGCTCATCTCCTTGACACGCCAACAAAGCCACATTAGGAGTTTAAGCCTTTGTCTCATAACAACACGTCAGAGAGCAGCGTGTCAGCATGTTCAAGAGTAACATGCATGCACAAGTATGAACACAGGCTTTCTGTTATGTTTGGAGTGTGTAATGTGTTTATATTCCTACTCGTTGCATGCAACTGATGAGATTAAGCAAATTATACAAATATTCCTTTAAAAGTGAATAGAGTTTATGTTACATGTGGTAATGATAGCGTAAATATAGGAGCCCATATGTGTAGATCCTTTCCTACAGTACAAATGGTAACCATAGTTTGTTCTTCATATGCAAAAACTTTGTGTCATTGTGAAGAGGCCTTAAAGGTATAGTTTGCCATGTTGGGAAATATTTGCTGTCTGGCAGAGAGTGAGATGACTAGATTAATGCCACACTCATATCTGTCTGTTAAATACTGCCTGGGACCAATAACTTCTTGGAGTCTCTGCGAGTTGCCTGGCAACTGCTCAGAGCCAAGAAATTGTCCGGCACAGGACCCCCTGTAGAATAGCAAATTGTTGCTTTACACTTTTTGTAGGCACTAAATATATATGCTGCCATATCATTTAATTTCCATGTCTAGGCTAAAATACTGGCAGTAATGAAAGTAAAAAGTAATGAAATCTTCATTTTCTGACATTCCAGGAAAAAGCCTAATTTTTAGTATCTGATGGCACAAAATTAAAACAAATTCTTACAAGAATACTGAATGAATACTAGACTTTTGATGTATTGCTTTCCACATTATTGTCAGGAGAGTACAGGCCATGTATCAAACCAAGTGTCCTGCTGGGAGCCTCCTTTCATCCTCCTGTTGTTCTGTACTCTCTTCATTGTCCTCTACAGGCAAATATTGTATTTCACTTAAAATACAAGAGATTCAAATCAGAAGGGGTAAAAGACGTTGCTGCCATTTGTACTAACCATCATCGCTGTTGTCGTCCACCAGGATGATTTCTTTAAGCAAGTGAGCCGGAGTGTGATTGACAGCTGAGTGGACTGAGCGCAGGATCACCGACAGAGCCTCGTTGACAAAGATGAAGATGAGGGAGATCTGGGGGAGGTCTCTTGGGTAGCTGACCTTTCTGCATCTGCAAAGAGACACGCAAACACATCACACCATCTGTAAAATAAAACCTTTCCACGCCTTCCTGTGAAGCCTACATTCCGGGGGGGCTTTGCACGCTCCACTCATCCTCCATCATTGCTGTAAAAGACCAAGCTCCTCGGTGGAGCTGCTGACATCTTGTTCGATGAGGCTGAAAGGCAAATCACGTGCCACTTCCTGTTTAACCAACCAAATTGGCCTATTCACAGTGTGTCTGCAGCAGACAGGAGGCCTATTTTTACTGCTGTTTTGTTCAAAGAGCTCTAATGAAGAGGAAAGAGGCAGGGTGAGGCTTTGGCTTTGTAAGAGTGGGAGAGGAAACGCCTTCCTTTACTTGTCTCCTTTTTCTTGTCTTATTTTCTTTTATCAATAATCTTATTTCCCATGTGAAATGAAATGTTAATTACAAACAATTCTATAATAAACCCAGCCTAAAATAAAAATGCATGAGGTAGATGCCACTTTGTTTAGGTTATTTGGCAGGAAACCCTTGAAAACAGATGCCAACAAGGTTGTTAGCGGTTGAGTGTTTTTTGTTTTTCCCTTTTAAGATATTTGACAGGAAGCCATGATGTTTTGGATACCTAACTTTTCACAAGAGAAAATCTTTAATTATAAATATTACAAACATGATGTGTGTTAGAAATTTAATTCAGACACACTACAGAAGAGGCACTGTGTTTGAAGAAGTTCCCCAAATGAAACAATGGACAGTCTGTGGGGAGAGTATTAACACTCCCCCACCGCCAAGGGCTCTGCAGAGAAAAACCCAGCAGATACATATCACACGGATATAGAGAATATATGTACATAATGTACAAGGCAAGAGATGCCACAGCAATTATGGTAAAAGGAGGTAGGAACAGGAGGAGGCAGGGATGGTGCAAATCAGCGTAACCACTAACAGCAGTGTAGCAGATAGAAGACAGCAGCATGAATGATTACAAGTGTGAAGTTGTCACATTACAAGTACAGCTTCATTGACTATTCTGAATGTGACTGTGATTGTGACTGTTAAGACTGAGCTCATCAGCTGATGACTCTTCTTTTGGCATTTATGCACTGCACTTACTTATCAGCCGATATATATACTTATACCAACATATCTGTGAAAAACGTTTATGCCTATGTATCAGTCAACTCTTACTACTATATACTCACTATAAACATGTTGGGGAAAGCAGGCTTGGGCAAATAAATGTAACATTCCTGATAAGATAGTGAGCAGATTTACAATAAATCCCCCAAAAAACTTTTTTCTTTTATACTACACGTGACTTTTTTTCCATCTTTCTCTCGTTTCAACACCACCTCCGGCTCTGCAGTGTAAAGGGACCTTCAGCCAAACATAGCAGACTCCTCCGACTTCAGCTTACATGCTGCTGCTAAGCCTGGAGATATCACACCCCAACATGCTTCACACGCCACTTTGATCCTGGCAACATAAAAGACCCCCCGAGTGACAAATGAGAGCGCTGGATTCTGATGCCTCCACTCCAACACCCCAACTTGTGCGCAGCTGGTGGCAGCGATGGGCCGAGGGCTTTCTCATCATTACTGACACTCAAATAGAAGGGCTGTTACTCAATTAACCAGCAAAGTGGGCCAGAGACAGACCCTTTAAAGGGGAATATATGGAGAAAAACCTGCACCATGCATGCAGATATACAAAATACTGCACAGAGCTATCTGGAAGAGCACCAGTTAATGCACACGACAGGAATCTGTGCAATTATTGATGATACACGCACACAATTCGAAGTGTACCTTTCATACCTGCTAATCCCAGGTGTGTCTGTCTGTGTGTGCGCTGTTGGACCTGTGTGCCCATGCATGCATGCCTGGTGGTCGATAGCCAGCCTGATAGTGCAGCTTCATCAAATATGAGAGTATGAGGCAGAGAGGGAGAGATTCAAAGGGACCGGTGAAACGCCCCACAAACAAACACTACATGTGTGCCGCAAAAAGTGACTGATGCCATGAAAAAGGTACCAATATTTTCATTTATGCAAATTAGACTGCTAGTTTTGAACTTTTATACATGGTGCATGCTAAAATCATCAACAAAATGGTTAATGGCAGAAGGGCAAATCTAGGGGTAGTTTGGGGTGGTGGAAGGAGCTGCCATGAGCGTACCAGCAGCATAATAGTGAGAATTGTCAGGCTGGCTGCGTTGTAAACATGCATGAATATGATTGGACATGACTAGCCCACTGATTGTCTCATAGTGAACGATCCAGTTATTGTGAAGCATGAATGAAACAGCTGATGCCAATCAGCTAATGCAAGTGGGACTTGAGTGCTCTGCCTGAACTATGGTTATGCTCCATTTAAATAATTCATCAGAAACATGTCTTTCCAGAAACAGTATCCCAGTTTGTCTGGATAACAAACAGATAATCACTGAGAACAGTTTTCATTGGAACTACTTTTTCGGTAGAAGAAGTTAGTTTCAATGGTAATATTAGCAACAGAATTAATCTCCATTGTACTGGGTGAAGGCAGACATCTCAGAGACAGGTTAGACACAACTATGGGTCCATGAGCAATGACTTTTTGTAACTGTTGGGAGCTGACTTTGAAAGAGAAATTATAAGTTTATCCACTTGGCGTGTACTCACTTGCCGGGCCGGTGGTCTGGTATGGTCCGATCCAGAGAGATTCTGTCACTGAGGTAGGCGTTGTAGCCGTACTTCTCCCTCAGGTATTTAGCGTCACTCTCCTCGGCTGGCGACAGTGTAGCAGGGAGGCCACCTTTACCCCGACCCCCGAAGCCCTCAATCAGACCCAGAGATTTGGACAGACCTGGGTGAGGCAAACAAGATGACAAGATTACATGTCAGGATCCTTTAGTCTGGCAGAGTCACTCTCCTCTCAGTAATGCACTCTGTGGCTTACTGTTGATAGCCTGCCTCCCCATCACACCTCCAACCTCGCATGAGCACATAGTATGCATTCTGAACTGGACATTATGACAAGTGCTGGGAAAGATTCTCACAGAATACCTTTAATAGGGATACGTTTTAAAAACAGGGATGTGTAAAATAGGCCTATTCCAAGGTTTCATACTCTCACTGAGGTCAGTAGTCCCAGTAATACACTACATGAAACTCTTTAACGATAAACGTCCAAAACATTTCCAATTCTAGACTGCAAGCTGCTAATGAAGCTTATAGGCTTTCAAATTAGGGATGCAATACGACTCCTCATAGTGTGACTGGGTGTATTTGTGGGTGGCAGAGTGATTAAAGTGACTATCCCTCAACGTGATGTTCAAGCCGCTGTGCTGGCAAATATCCTGCTGAAGTGTTCGTTTTCCTATAAAATGATTAAAACTTAAGTACTTTTTTTGCAATTTATACCTAATTTTTGTGCAGTAGCAAAATGTATTATTGTTTAGCTTATACCAGAGGTTGATTATTAAATATATGTGATAGTTGGTGGCATTTTCTGCACAGGTCAGTGAAGTGGATTTAGATGTTCAGCAGGCAATGAAACATGCTTGTAAATGACTGAAACAATGTGATAATGTCAAATGAGCTCTATGGTTAATAGGCTGTAAGAGGTTTTATGTCAGGGCCCCAAGAGAAAGTCTGGGGAAAGTCAGACAGCAGTTTCTTTCTTTTCCAGATTCCTTATGGGAAATCAGGTTTATATGTTAAACTGCCCTTTACCGTTTAACTGCCTGTACACCACGTCCTCCAGCGAGCTGAGCCTCTTCAGCAGCACCTCATGGCTGATGCTGGGCCCCTGCGCCGTCCCGTTGCCCCGGGGCCTCTTCCCGTCAGCCGGAGCCTCCGGACCGGCGGCTTGGACGCTGCGTGTGTTGCACTTGGCCCAGAAAGTCATGAACCCAGCAACAGCAAGCACATTCAGCACCAGTAAGACCCTCCATCTTCTGAACACAAAAGCCATTAAAAAGTCGCCGGCGTCCGGGCTCCGAATGGTGCTGGGGGGGACAGGAGGGGGAGAGTCTCCGGAGATGCCGTATAGGTGTCACAGATTCAGGGCTCCCTCGGCTTGCGGTGTGCGGAAAGCTGCAGGAATAATTCAGCAACCGGGTTAAAATCGGCAAACCTTACAGAGAAACAGCAAAGACCGACAGAAAGGTTACTGCAATTGTTAGCCATTGCACTGATTCCTGGTCATAAATCTGCTCTCTTACCATTTGGCACCGGGGTTATTTTAGGTTGCATCCCCCTTCTGAGGAAATTTGGGGCGCCTGGCCATCGGCATTCATCCGTGCCACCGCCACTTCAAGTGTTGTAAGATCATGCACGGAAGATGTTAGACAAAGACACCAGCATATGTTGGTCTTGAGGAACAGATACTCCTAAATAATTTAACAGTGAGGGGATAGCAAGACTGTCCTTTTTTCTTTTTTTCTCCTCCTGTGCGTCTAATAGAAGTCGGCAGTGATGGAGACAGCGCGCAGAAAAATCCTTTGCAGATACTCAACCTTTCTGCTCCCCTAAAGCCTCTTCGCACATCGCCCTCCACCCCGTCACACGCTGTAATATTCACAGTGAGATGCAACTGGGCAGACTGCACGGATTGTGAGCAGATAGCGGCGGTTCCAGAGATGCAGCATCCTCCGGTGAAGGTACAGATGATCCGTGAACGCAGCAGCAGTAGTAAAGAAGTGCGTCCTGATTTCTCGCTTTTCGTCACATTTTCCCTCATTCAGTCAGCACATACCAACGTTTTCCTGTTATTCTGCACGCCCTTCTTGTTTGTTGTGGCTTGTTATTTCCTCTAATTCTCCTTATAACCCACACAGCGCTTAATAAAGGCGCAGGGAAAAACGTGGAGTGGATCTGGCGACTTCACAGCAGGTCAAGGGGTGGTGGGTGGGGTGTCTGTTCACTGCCACCCAATTATCTGCGATTAGGAGAATATTCAAATATTTCACTGTGGTTCCCGCAGTGGGGCTCTGGGGTCCACTAGGATGTGCCTAAGAGACTAAAATGTGTTTTATAGTTAATTTCAGTGTTATTTGACTCAGCATGGGAAAGTACAGTTTAATCATGTAGACTGCTCTGTACAGAAATGTCATTACCTTCACAAAGCTAAGACAGACACTAACCTAATTGTGCAGTATATAAGATTGTCTCAGGTTGTGTTCCTCCTCATAGGGAGAAATCTTATCAGATTAAGGCACTTGCAGGGAAAAGTTTGAGAACATATGATAGGACACCCTGTGGTTTTGTCTTTCTCCCATAAGGGAATTTAGCTGGTGGAATTAATGTATTATTTCACTTTTATGTAAGTGAGTATTCTCAATAAGTCATATAAGTATTATATATGTAAGTATTAACGGCAAAATGTACTTACGTAGGCATGGTAAAGAAGTGAAATGTTAAATTATTGATGCATTACGGTGTAAGAAGCGTTTTAATATCATAACTGCAGGTGGTGCTCAATTAATACACTATAAGGTTTCATCTATAGCAAGGAGATTTTATGAGCTCATTATATATTTCGGATTATTAAAAAGTTCATCTTAAATTGCAAACAATGCTCAGTGTGCCTTAAATTTGGCCTTTGTACATTACTTAAGTACATGAGTTTTGGAGTTTCTGCTGCCTTCTAATATCCAATTAAATAAAACTGTGACCCAGTTAAAGTAAAAAACTTAGTTACATCTGAAGACTTTCAAAGAACAGATCAGTATTTCGCAGCATGTCATCACTATAAAGCAAAATGCCCCTAAATAGTAGTTTTATCATTAAAGCAGTGTAACACACAATGATCCCATAATCCATTTTGTTTTACATTGATGACATTAGTGACTTCAGTTATCTCTCTCCGTGTGTGTGTGTGTAGGCAGATATTTAGTATAGCTTTAAAGTTCTTCTCAGTGATGTTTTCCTGTCTAAAGTTAAGGATACTTAAGTTGAAATGTTTGTTTGAAACGGTCTGAGGTCACAAACTGGTCACTTGGCTTGCTTTCCATTAGCTATACATTTTGTAATTCTTTCACCAGTCAGTATTCTTATCTTCACTATTGGGACTAAATATAACGTTGTGGTAAACTGACGCTGGTGCTGGTGTTTTCGATCTCTTGGTATTTCCTTTTAATAATCAAAGGATCTTTAGAATTTGCTGCAGGAGTCTTGTACAAAGACATTTTCTGGTGTCAAAGATTGAAAGAAAAAGTATTTACCTGTTTGGTCTGTTTAATGAAAGCCTACTCCAACATGGTGGACCAAGAATAGACCTTTGTGGTACACCACAAAATGTACAGAGGCTAGATTTATAGAGAAAGAGTCACATGCCAGTAGTATAGGTACACTGTTGAACTGAAAAACACTTCACAGTACTTCAGTAGTTGATAAACACTGCGTTAAATCCCATTTGATGGATTGTGACCTTTGACCTGTGTGGAATGGTGAAATACGCAATTTCCATTCATCCTGTGGATTATATCTTATTTAGTCTTTGCCCTTAATAACAAACATTTCCCAATCTTAGGCAGGTTTTGAATCATGCTTGGGCTATAAGTTGTTGTGACTGTTCGGACATCTTCAGGGAATTCATTTTAAACTCATTCATGAATATAGCGAGGTCTGATAAAATATACTGATTTACTGTTTTTTAAATAAGGTTAATTTGCTGTGCTATATTGTTCTTTTATCTTCGTCCTTCATCCATTATTGTCACATAAAGATTTGAATTTATTGTTAAACAGTGTCATTAGAATATCAGTGCACATTTAAAACTGTAAATGTTGAGGAAACATTGATGGATCTGGCCTTCATATCAAAATATAATAGTGTTTCTAATGATGCAAGATTTTGTCCACATATTGTCCAGAGCATTTATATTATTCACAATTTGGATTTTACATAAAGATAATATGATTTCCCCTAAGAGAACATTTTAAAAAGTGCACTATTAAAATAATATATAATTTCTGTAATTAAGGCCTATATATAAGTCAGTGTGTTGCTAGCACTGCAGGCCTTCATATTAGCGCATGCAGCTAAGTTACTTCTTTATTGCAAGTAAATCATTATTCTCACATAAAGTGGACATGATTTTGTTTGTAATATCGCAGATAAATGTTTAAATATATATAACATGTTTTTAGAGATCCTGCCATGTGCTCCTGACGTCTTTTACGGACCACAAGAGGGGTCTGGTTTCAGTGATCATCCCTGGAGAAGGTCCGGTAGAGTACGAGGTCTGTTCAAAGTAATATTAGGGCTGTCCTCTTCTATATTTAAGGAAAAGGTCTTTATTGTCTCCTCAACGTAGATATTAAGCAATCAATTGTGGATCAACTCACTGAAGAAACAAAAAGAAAACAATTGGGAGTGCAATCGATGAAAACATCTGTCTCTGCAATCTCTCGTTGGCCGCATTAAGAGATTGGGCAGTTGCCATATTATGTCATAAGGGTCAAAGGGCACGATCCATCTAATTGGATTAAAATTTGTCAGAAAGTGGTGTTTATCAACTACTTACTTCATTTCACAGCATTAAAATGTGTGAGTTTGTGCAGAAATGGGTCACCCAGATAGCTGGGATGAATCAAGGAGCTTGGTAACTCTGCAGCTTACTGAGAGACATGGCAACTCTGATCTGCAGGCAACCCAGGAGGAAAGAGTGTGTGTGTGAGAGAGAGAGAGGGAAAGACTGAGGGAGAGAGAGGTATAGTGAGATCAAAAACCAGTGCTAGATTGTGTGAGACGAATCAAAAAACAGAAAGAAACATCAAGGGAGAAGGAGAGACAGAGCATCAGTGAGATGCACACAAGGAGGCAGAGATAGAGAGAGAAAAAGGGAAAAGAGAGTTTTAGAAAAGGCGAGAGGAGAGTGCAGACACTGGGGAGGAATCAAAATTCAAAGGGAGGAAAATTCCTAAAGCAAGTGAGAGACACGTTGAGTTGCAGGAGAAAACAAAAGGGAGAAATGTAAGAGGGAGAGATTGCATGACAGCAGCACAGACAACAACCGCATAAAAAAGAAGTGTAAGAGTAGATTTGAATTGATATTTGTTGAAGGGGTGAACGTGATAGTCTCAAGTACTCTTGTCAACGCCTCAAGTTTCTAGGAGGAGCCAGTCAAGAAGCGGACAGTTCATGTGTGAAGTAGGCAAGTTGAACTACATTCAACCCCTGGAAAAAGTAACAACCCTAAGCCTGGCTGCGCTCTGGGGATGCAATCAATCTGATGTCTATACGTGTCTGTCAGTGTTTTTGTTTGCACGTTATACGATACAGAGGTCGAAAAAAAAGAGAAATAAAAATGGACAGGTGATAGTTCAACAAAAAAATTAACTTTAGCATTTCGAAACATTTCAAAAACACTTCTGCATATAAATAAATGTATCACAAATATGCAAACATTAGAGCTAAACCGACAAATTGTCCAGGTTAATGTATCTATTTTGAAACAGCGTCACCATTACATTGTTTGAGTAGGACTGTGTATTGACAAGAATCTAGCAATACAACACATATAACGACAGGGGTTACAATTCAATACACTGCGATATATTAAGATGCAATATTTTTCACTATTTTCTTACACCCCTACCTATGAGCACTCACAAACTGAACTGTACTGTAAAATCTCCCACTCAGTATGTATGTACAATCTAAGCAATCTGTTAATGTGTTTATATTTAGAAAAATTAAAATAATGAATCCAGTATTCCTCAGGGTATAGCATACATGTATGCAAAGGATGTATTATAAGTAGTTTAACATGAAACTAAAACATGCATTTCAATGTGTCATACATTACTGAGCTCTATATTTGTATATTTAAAACATCATACTTTTTTAGTTCAGTCGCTATTTTCAGATTTATTTTATTTTGTTTATTATTGCATTTTGTCATTTAACTACAGCTCTGTATATTCCTATCTCCTTTGTTTTATCTTGCCCACATATCAAAGTGTCAGTGGCAAAACACTGAGCCCTAAATTGCTCAATATATGCTTTATTTCTGTATTCTTTGGATAAAGGTGTCTGGCAAATCTAAAACAAGGTACACAGTGAATATACAAAATATTGATGACACTGTGTTTTCATCATCACCTGCTGATCTTTACTACATCTATACCAGTTACAAAGAGGAGGAGATAAGTTACAGTAGAAGCTTTGTAACAATAGATATTTGTATTGTGGGTTGTATAATGTCACAGAGAGCTCAGTATTTTGAATAAAAGGGCACAGGGAGCAATATGAGTTCATACAGAATGTTTGATGTTTGGATGGATGGAAGACGAGCTCAGGCTTTTTTTCTTGTTTTCTACTGTTCCTGTTGGAGAATATTCGTTGTAACTTAAAGTCACAATCTTAGCTGCTTAAACCCCCCAAAGGTTCCTTTTTAAGAAATGTGATGTTGTGCATATCTCTGATGACAGATGAGGTGGATAAAATTGTTTACTGACCTCTGAAAGACTGCATATTGCTGCAAAAAACAAAATGCATTTTATAAATAGCTCAAAATAATTGTATATCTGTTGCATCTTATGAGTGTCTTTTTGTTTATTCCTACAGTCTGAAATGCAAAACATGGTACATTATTCTAACCTTGAGCCACCTACATAGGACCGCTTGCAATAAAATATTAAATTAACATTTTACTTGGTCAGCAGCTTAGCTCTGGACCTTCATCAAGGACATCAAATGTAAACGCAGAACTCACAGTAGACCAAATACAAGAATAGTTTCCTCTACAGGAAAACAGGAGGATTATACAATCAAAGACACTAAGAAATAAAGGCAAGCCTTTATACACCCTCACAGGGTTTACACTTACTTTGCTGACGATGGTCCTTTGATCAAAACCCTCACTTTTTGTCACATTTATTCACATTGTGTCACCTTTTTTTTTGCACCTCAATATTCCTATGTAATGGGACTACTGATTCTGGCTAGATGCACTCCTGATACTATCTTTTCAAAAGCCTGGATTCAAGTGTGGAAACCCTTTCACAATTCTTTGAATTGACACTCATTTTTATTAGACCTCTTCTCAGAACTGCACGCGTATTCCCTCCCTGTTCACCCTGAAGAAAGGACAACTCACACCTTCATCACTGTTCCCGTTATAGTGACATTGGTTGTTTCGGCTGATTAGAACAGAGCTCTAATCAACGAGAATAACTGAAGAAACCCACGTGGGTGTGCAGGGCCTTTGATAGTGAAACAGGAAGTTCCATTAAGTTCCACTATGGGGCAGGGAAGAACAGGGAGAGTGGAGAACAAAGTCAGCAGGATAATTATAAGTGGGAGGGTGAGGGTGGGTTGGGAGTGACGGGGGGTAAGGGGGTTTCATGAGATTATCCTATAAATATTGTGGCAAGTTTCTTTAGTCATCAACAGCAGTATGTAACTCTGGCACACGAGTGATAAAACTGTTCTAAAAATTAGCCTTGGGCTTATACCTCTGCACAAGTTAATACCATTCTCCACGAGACTTTATGAGTTGCTGAGCGGGATTTGAGTATGATGAAGTTAATCACTGCACTGTAGGGAGAAAAACAAAACAAAAACATGTGATCCAAACCTCCCGCTCCGCCTTTAACCGAAAGCTTGTTTCATTTATGCAGTGGTGCATTTATCGGTCCCACAGGAGTCTATTGTAATCTCAGCTGGCTTTGGCAGATGCAAAGACAAATTGACCTTCACGTTGGATTGAGTGGAGGGTGTTTCTTTTTTCCAAGGGATCAGAGTGGGTATGCAGCACATGGCAGTGGGGTGTCATGCCTCTGCTAAGCTCAGTCAGCTAAGGAGTGAGCCACAGGGTACTTCAGGTCAGTCACTACCAAGCTTTCAGCCCAAATACATGTCCCCGTCTGAAATAGAGCCAGTGGCTTCAAGGTCACCATGTTGGAAGGATGACACTAACCCTTCCCTCGCAGCTCACTGTACAGGTCTCTATAAAATAACCTCTGATGCTCTTAAACAAGGGGAAAAGATTTATTCAGACTTATTTTTCTGCCATGGTGGCATATTTATATAACTATGGTAATCAGAAACAGATTTGTTTCATTTAGGCAAAGGCAGTAAGAGGGGCCAAAAGTTCAGAAGAGTTGTTACATTTTAAATTAAGAGTTTTTAAATAAATATTTCCTTAAGTGTGAGACCAAAATAAGGAGAAAACCTTAAATACTTAAGTGAAACACAGTGTTTGGTGCAACTGATTTAACTCTGGCTGGGAAAAAGGACCAGTATCTAGGATTTAACAGCATCTAGAGATAAAGTTACAGATTTTCAATTCAATTTGTATATTTGTAAAGTGCCAACAGAAGTTATCTTAGGATCACTTTTCAAATAGAGCAGGTCTAGACTGTACTCCTTATATAGTTATTTACAAAGACACATCAATTCCCACCACGAGCGAGCACTTGGAGACAGTAGCAAAGAAAAACTTTTAAGAGGTAGAAACCTTGTGTTGGAGTTAGACTGCAACCAACTTAATACCGCTTCTTATTTTCTGGTGATTATACGGCAATGAATATTATACCAATGAATATTATATTACATTTCTGCCAATTGATCTAAATATTACGCAATGGACCTTTAAAGTATTTAGTGCACCCAGCCCCTGATGCTCATCAAAAGGGCTTGTGAGTAACTCTATTGCTTGCCACCCTAAATGGCCAACAGAACTCAGCTTCCAATGCGTGAAACCAGGAGAGGAGTGATTCTCACAGTTCCGTCTTTAATGCTCAGTGACAGTGTCACAGCAGGTGGAGCCAATCAGTCAGATCGGTTTACAGATGATGTGTCATGTGAGATGGCGAACTGAGACACAACTTTCCCGACACGTACAGACACATAAAAAGACATTAAACCACCAACATGCCAAGAAACGCCTTTAATGTGCACCCATGCTCACAGACACACACAGACTGCAACAGCAGTGTGTCTCATCCCTGTCCTCATCCTGTCATCCTTTCCGTCACTCTTCAGCCTCTCCCATTCATGTTCTGCCAGGGTCCTGTGCGCCACTCAGCTCCCACACTCCCCTCGGCAGAATGCAAAATCCAACTACGCAAACTGTCAAATCCATCTGATGTCAAAACAGTTATACGTCCACCCACTGTGACTATGAGTCTGTATAATTAACACACAACCTTTTCACCCCTTCTTCCTATTTGTGATGCCACGTCAGGGACGGCGATGTGCAGATTTTATCTACGGCAGCATGGTTTTAGACCCATGTGGGGTAATGGCTTGTTGGGTTTCTTGGCTCTAATTTAAGCTGTCCTACTTCCCATCATGCCTCAAGGGCTTTAGGGGAATCAGAGCCAGCAATGTACTTCTTCGACATTGCTTTTGTAACTTTGCTTACAGCTAGTGTCCCTCTCACAGGGTGACGCTGAGGTTGATAAAGATACCCCAAGTATTACTCTGTAAGAAAAATAATAATAGTCATTACATGATGGTGGTCATTAATGTCATTAATAATATGGATTATACAAACTCAAAGACGGGTACATGAACAGTACGTTTTGTGCTCAAAAGAACATTTATTACAGATGTACTATTACATGAGCAAACTGGGCCTTTATGAAACCAGATATACGGTTATGTAGGCCTATTTGGCAAAATGCAGTATTGTCTTTTGGTAATGTGAAAAAAAGGCATCACGAAGAGTATGGAGAGAACCACAGCTTTCCTCAAGTTCAAAGGCATCATTCTGGTGTTGCTGATGTCTATCAACTCAACCTACTTTAAAAATACTGACTGGTTCAGATTTAACATCTCATGAAAAAATAGAGTGAATTTCATTGGCATTGCTATTAAAAATTTAAATTCCAGTTTCATTTCTGCCTGAAGCTATCCCACTGGGTATCTTAATATTGCCTTTTGAAGCTTAGTAATAGCAGTAAAGATCTATTGAGATTTGTCCTACCCACTTCTAGGTCGCTGTCTGTTTCAGTTTGTCAACAGAAAAGGACTGATTTCACAGCTTTCTCTCTACCCCGACCACATATGATAAAGTGTAGATCGAAACCCACTGTACTTAAACTAGACTGACACAAACTAATCCAGTTTGACAAGTCTAAGTACCATGATTTCTGGTCTTACATGGTCTAGATGGAGGAAAAGCAGTGAGCATGCTCCCTTTTTTTGCTCTTATATACAAAACATTACAAAAATGCAAACAAGCTTTCACAAATCTGGAACTCCATTTTACATTTCTGAAGTCTAAATATGATATGCGATATAAAAAGCAGTTGGATTGGGGAAAATATCCTGTCTAAGTGCTATTTTGTCTGTTTTCACAAACAGAATTCATGTTTCTCAAATGTATCATTGGGTTTTAAACAACTTTAAGGCATTTAATATGATGTCTCGCACCCATTTCTCAACTTAAAGTGGTGTAACAACAGAACAGTGGCTGAGAAATATTACAAACACCCCTTGACTCTCCTCTTATCGGAATCGGAAGCTGTAAATCAGAGGACAACTTCAGTGTCTAAGTAGCGTTAAAGTAGCTTTCCAAAGCTTCCAATAACTCTTCGGTAACACTTAGCGGTACATTAACAGAAAGGACCACACAGTGAAAGAGCTGATAAATGTATCAGGCTGTGCGGTTAGACCTTCTCATTCAGGGCGCTCTGCAGCCTGTGGAAGCAGAGTTCAGACCAGGCTTTAGTCTTCTCTCCTGTCACCTAAACCTTCTTCTTCCCCTCGGTGGCCTGGCAGTTCAGCTGTCAAATCTCCTCAGTCTCCTCTGTCTGATTTCCTCAGCTCTTGCCTCCTCAGACAGGTGGAGCCCATGAGGGGGAGCAGCTCCTCTCTGGTTGGTTTGTCCTACAAAACAAAATAGTATTACATGTACATGAGTTGTGATTTTAGCTGACTCTTAAGTAGAATAGCTTTTAATTGCTCCCCTTACCTCTGTCATTCAGGCTGTTTCGAATGGCCGCCTCTATCTGCTCCTCCTCCGTCAGTCCACCTGTATAAGGTGCTGTATTATTTGTCGTGTAATCTGGTGCATACTGATGGTTTCCTGAGTATCTTCCACGAGTGCCACTGTACCCTGCACACACACACACACACACCACAACACACACAAACACACAAACACATGCCATGTACAACTAATTTATTTAAGAAAAGACACATTTACAGGTTACAGGCTAGTGTATTCCACGTTCCATCTTATTGTCAACAAATCCCATGAAAAGACCAGAAGCCACAATGTGTTAGTCAGTCTCTTAATACTTTCTGACTTCCCTATCCTGTCTGTGGCACTCCAGAGACCCAAACATATAGTTTAATTAAAAATAAAGGTTCATTAATTTCCTAAAGCAGCTGGGCACTGTAGTTTTTAGCAAACAGGCTGAAATTGGAGTAAATAGTGCATCTGTTTGCGGCTATTTTCAGCCATGAATTAATCCACATTTGGTGCTCTGGTGAGTATTTCCGGCAGCAGGACAGTGTGTGTGGGACTCAAAATAAACTACAGTGTGTGTTCATGGTAATAAAGGAACCCGGTGTGACAGTGTGGCTCATTGACGTGTTTGATGTTTTTGGACAACAATGGAGCTCCGAGGCACAGAGGAATAAGCCATATCAGGCTTTGGATGCAAAAGACCAAACCTTTTAACAGGGTCAGTTTAATGTAGACTTTTTATGGGATCTGGTGACAGTAAGAACAATACAGCATAGTGTCAGCCTTGAAGGGGATCCTAAAGGAATGAGCTGGGGCTTCATAATGTTTACAGTCTGATTTTCTTCAGGTCACAGACAATACATTTCTGTGCCATCACCATTTTATGAACCGAGTGATCAAACTCCTATCGAATTCTATAAAAGCCTAAACAATAACTTTCCATGAATGCTGTGGTACCTGAAGAGCCTGAAGAGCCGTAGTATGCACTGGGCCCGGAGTTATATCCGTTCGAGGTCACAAATCCTGATGCAAACATATATAAACAGACATTCTCAGACAACAGAGTGTTGTTGATGTGCATTAGGTTTGTCTGTGGATTAATACTGAGACACACAGAATCTCCAGTGTTAGAATTGTCTCATTTAAACACACAGATATTCAGATTAAGTCACTTAGCAAACCTCCATTGTTACTGACAATAAGAGCTGCCATGAGGCAAGGAAGCCTGTAGCTTTAGACTGTATGAAAAATCATACAGGGGGGTTACAAGGGTCTAAGGTAATAGAAACACAGTCAACACACACACACACAAGTATAACCAACTCTTCAAAAAAGCAACACACACACACACAGACCTGCGCATTTGTTCATGACGGCCTTCAGTGGTCCAGCAGTGTAGAGCAGACCCACCAGGATACCAGCCAGATGACCAATGAAAGAGGTCCTAAGGAAGCAGAGAACAGATTAACTCCTAACTAATGAAACACTGCCATCTGGTGGATGCTTTAATCCATAGCATCAGACATCGTATAGTAACAGGACACACTGCTAAGTGCTGGGCACATCAGTCAGTGGGGGGAAATGCAAAGTTCAATAAAGGAAAGGCTTTCGGTCGAAGGGTTCCCCTCCCTGTCTTTTTCTGCCTCTGGAGCTGTATCAGTGGACAAGAGGGGAGCCAATATGTGTAGGGTCATGGAGGATGTGTTGACTGTATGAGGTGGCCAGAGACGTTGATAATGATCCATCATGTACTGAAAACATTATGTAGATTCCTCATATTCTGGATATTTAGTTAGGGACCAAATACTGTAAAACTGAAAAAGCAATAACACTCTATCAGGCAGTTGTACAATGACAACATGATGTTAACTAGTTCAGCTCAGGAAGCTGCTGCCTGGCACTTTTCTGTCTGTACTGTCTGTCCAATGACTGTACCTATATACTTCAGTACTTCTGTTAATGTAGTCTATATAAGGCACCATTTCCTTAAGAAAGTTAAATACACTTTCATGGTGTTTTTCACATTCAGCTGCAGAGCCAACCAAGAATATCCACACTGGTATCTCTACAGTGTGGCTGCCTACTGAATCTGAATCCTGGTGAAGTTGTTATGCAGATTCCTGCTTGGTAACTCACCCAGGTGACATTATGTGGATCAGCACTAGCTCGGCCCAACTAGCATAGCGGTTAGAAACAGGGAAACCCATCACATAGGTCACACCTCCAGGGTGGTAATGGTTACTGAGCACCTTCAGAGCAAACAGGACCCCTAGAAACACAGTCATATTAACAAAGACAGGGGGGTTAGGAAATGTCACCATGGTGGGATTACTTTATTTAAAAAATAAATAAATAGTGGCACACCATGTGGTGTACGGAGATACAATATATGGGCTGTTTTACTGTATGTAATGTAATATCACTTCACTGCACCTTCAAAGAAAAAAAAGGAATTTAAAAAAATGTGATTACAAAAATCCCAATTATCAATAAACACATAGGTGCATTGAAGATGACACAATGCAACAAGAAGACAAGAAGAGAAAGTCATTAAATACCATTAAAAAATAAACAAATGAAAGAAAAAGAAGTCACAATCAAATTAAAAATGATTTCTTTAACTTGTCAGCCATTTTTTCTGTCACAAACCTACACCTTTATTTTCTATTATTTGGACGTTTTTTTGCCACCGTTACTTTTATTAGGACAGTTGGGAGTTGTACATCTTTAGGTAGTTGTATAGATGAGTGTATACCTGAGAAGCCAACAGCACAGGCCATGCTGTAGGACTGGTCCTGGGTGAGCTCTGTTAACAACGCCTCCAGCCCCAGATACACCAATCCAGTGAGCAGAGAGAAGACCGACAGCAGGTAGACGAACCAGGGTCCGCCCAGCCGTTGCTCCAGCTTGATACCTTTCCAGAGGAAGGACGCCATGTTGAAGTAGAGGTGCCAATCATCTGCATGGTGCAGTGGGGACAGCAGAAGGCGGCGCCAGTCTTTAAACCAGTATGCCTGCTGGACACTCACACAGGCCTGAGGATTGGATCGATATTAGTATATTAGTACTGATAATATAGTACAAGGCAATGGTGCATTTTCATTATAGTCAAATAAAATAATAAATTATTCACACCATTGCAGAAAACAACAACATTGTACTAATCATGTATAGTCAGATACTTGCAGAAATATCTGTTTTTAA
>NW_023340257.1:24289184-24291562 GCF_004916995.1 Morone saxatilis
GTTTTTGCTCGATGAATGACTTTAAAAATTATGTGATTATCAAAATTGTTGATTCATTTTCTCTCAACTCGATATGTACTACTAACTATTCTTATTCTCTATAACTCTGTCTCTACGATAAGTGCTGCATTAGTGCATTACCTGCATCAGTGGAGCTGCAGGAAACAGGTAAAGGTACACGTTGAGTCCCAGGACGGCCAGGGTGACTGGGGGGATGTTGTCCAGACCGACCTGGAACAGCTGGGAGGCCAGGAGCAGCAAGCCCAGATGGGATCCCCTCTGTCTGCGGTGCATACTGAAAACAGCCTGGAAAGAGACAACTGCGAGTTTAGTTGTTATTTTCTGCTTTACAAAGAACTCTTACAGTAAATTAACGGAGCTGTTGTGCCCTCTGGTCACTGGGAGGAGCCTCGCTCTTTCACAACAGGGATGTCTGGGTGCTCCAAGGTTAAAGGTGAAAACTAAAGGTGACTAAGGTGCTGCTGTTGCTCCACGACTCTGGAACAGCCACCCATCCAATCAGGTCTGTTTTAAAAAGCTATACAAATAAATTAAATAAATGCTGCTGGGTTGCTAAAGAAGACCATGAGTTGAATTCAGATCCGCTCAAACACTAAAGCTATAAATCCAAACTTAAATCTATGAACATATGTTGGTCCTTTTACAGACATTGTTGGCTCTCAGAGAGATTGAGATAATACACACAGATTAGTTTTATTTAAAAGTGAGGTGTGCCCATAAATATCCAATAAAACCATTAAACCACTAGCAGATAGAAAATATGATGTGTGTTGTAAGTAATCCAGACTAGCAGCTCTGTATTGTACTGTAAAGGCTCTATAACACCAACCTGTCTCTGCTGTTCAGGTAAAGGCTCATACTAAGTTAGCATTGGTCTGTTAAGTTACACTGCAGCTGTACACTGACTACACCCCGACATTAGGACTTTATCAGGACTTTATCAGCACTTTATGGGACCAAAGAGGAGGAAGACACAAACATCAGAAAGGGCTCTTTCAGAAAAGTCCCTGTCAATGAGCTAACTACTGAACAAAAGGCTGCAAGTCAGGCGAACTACAGTCCAAAGCCTAACAACAAAGTTCATACTGTTATCTGCAAAACATCCAATTCAAACAATAACGAGTAAAATCCCTCCACACACGACTGTGTCCGCATTCATGGTGATAAAAGACAAACTTACTGTCGGTTTTTAACCCCGTTATTACACCGAGTCTGCTGCAAGTAAGATTAACCCTCGCAGAGGAGTTTAAATGTACTTATACACAGCTTAATCACGCGTCAGCGCGCTGTATTTCTCCATATTTCATCATTTCGAGCAGTTACTAGAAACTACTTGGCGACAAATGGAGGCGTCGAGTCCGCTGTCACGTGACAATAACAAACCTAGCAGCGCATGCGCATTGGGCATCTTCTTCTTCCGATCGATCTGATTGTAGTTTTTTTTGCCTATATATATATATATTCTGCACACACACATCGATTTAATGGGGGGAGTTACAACGTGGTAAACACAAAGGCGCAACACGCAAAGAAAAGTAAAGTTTGTTTTATTTTTTAAGCTTTTCACCGGAAGTATTAGTGTCTGCTGTTTGCTGCCCTCTAGTGGCCACAGGGAGGACTTGCGGCGATTTATAAAATAACAGCCTGTTGATTTGAGCAGCCTCCTTATTAATATCAACTTGTTTAAGTCATCAGTAGTGTTATCATTACAAATAATACCAATAACATTGGTATTAATAAAAAACCGTATTAATAAACTGTTGTTTTACTTGCAGTTTTCTTGTTGACTTACCGTAAGTTAGACAACATAGCAGAACCTCTGGTCAATACTTTCAAAATAAAACTACGTATTATTTAGCAACAAATTAAATGAGCATGAAATGATCGTAATGGACATTTTTTACTTGAATCATTTGTTTGGTTATTACGGAAGCGTATTGCATTCACTTGAAAATTTAATTTTTGGTTTGTTTTTCGGGGTAATATTTGTGTTTTTGTGAGTATTTTTTTTTGTCTGTTTTTCTGAGTATTTATTTTTTGGTTCGTTTTTCGGAGTAATTTTTTTTTCTGTTTTTCAGAATAATTTATTTTTATGGTTTGTTTTTCGGAGTAATTTATTTTTTGGTTTGTTTTTCGGAGTAATTTATTTTTATGGTTTGTTTTTCGGAGTAATTTTGTTTTTCTGATTTTCAGAGTAATTTATTTTTATGATTTGTTTTTCCGAGTAATTTTTTTTTCTGATTTTCTGAATAATTTTTTTGTTTGTTTTTCTGAGTTTAGAGAACATTTGAAACAACAGATGCATTATTCCTTTATTGAGAGCTCAATTTAACGGAAACAAACATGACCGGCTTGTT
>NW_023340257.1:24291662-24296361 GCF_004916995.1 Morone saxatilis
TGTGTGTGTGGGGGGGGGGTAATCCTCCCGCTTGGTCTAAATAATCTTTGGCATCAATTAACGAACACGTGCGCCAAGACCGGCAGAGTTTCCTGATCAATTATTCACAAACTCCGGGATCATATTTCTCCTCTCAGAAACTTCGGGCCTGAGAACCGGGAGGTACCGTGTGTGTACCGCCGACTCCAGCGGGTTAACTCTCCCGATAAAAGTGCAGTTTGTACGGTTATGTTCTCCGTCGGCTCTCCCGCCTCCAATGATCAGGAGCCGGAGCCGGTGGAGAGCCTGTTGCTATAGTAACAGCGGTAGACGAGGATGTGTCGTCAAGCTGGCGAGCGTCAAATAGATTATTACCGGAAAACGGATGCGTCCCTCTTCAAAATAAAAGCGCATGGTTGTGTCACATGGGCGATAATGAATAAATTGATTAAAAAATAAGTAAATAGTTTACTAAAATAAGTTGCATCGTCACACGTAGCCAAAACTAAATGCCCGAAAGTCATAGTTATGTTTTGCTCTATTAGGCAATGGGCATTAATTGCACTTAAAGCTAAATAACAGAGTCAGTATCTGCGAAAAAATAGAAAGCATTGTAAAAAAAGATACATTTGATGTAGACTACATTAGAGTTTAAGTTGTTAAAAATGTGAAAACCTGAGAAATCCACCCAAAAGAAACAACTGAACTAACTAAAGGCACGAAGAAAATAACGTGAACATGTAAGAAAGGCACGTTTTCTTTTTGATGTTATGTGAATCTAAAAGTAAGAAACAGAGAGTAATAGCATACATGTGTTTTTTTTGTTTTTTTTTTATGAATGGGGCACACACCTGATTTGTCTTCACGTGATCTCCAAGTCGACGTGACTCTTATTCTGAAAGTGGGAGGAGGAAGTGCAGTTTGTCGCACCATGTGCAGCTTGACGCCAGCAGCAGTGAGTCAGGAGCGGGAGAGCAGAGAGAGAGAAAGAGAGGGGGGGGGAGCTCGGCCAGGTAAAGGTGTGCGTTTGTTTGTCTGCCTATGAATGTGGGGGAGACAGGAAGGGGTGACGGCGTGAAGAAGAGACGGAGAGGGGTGAGAGGAGGACAAAGGACCCGACCGAGAGGAGGAAGAGCTGGAAAGAAAGAAGGAAAAAGAGGAGAGGGAAGGATGTCGGAGAGGATAGCTTCGTGTGGGAGCTTGTATGACAGCAGCACCAACCTGCTGCTACAGTACTGCAACAACGGTGAGCTGCCTCCTCTTCCTCCTCCTCTTCCTCCTCACATAGAAGCACACACACACTGGAATTCACTTTGGTTTTCAGATATGCACACATTTACCTCAAAACGTCTTTAAATTGGACATTAATTTGATGGAGAAACAGCTGCTCATCCACCGAAAACGACCTGTGACTGCGCACATTAGTCTGCATTATATATTCACTGTTTCAGCAGCTTCCTTCATTTTATGGAGATGTTCTGACTTATTTTCACGGCTTTTAGGCTTTTTCCCCCTTAAAATATACAAAACATTAGCATAGTGCAGCCATTTGTTTTTGGCATTTAAAACCTATATGAACAGTGAAATGTGTTTGAATGGGACTTCATCTAATATAGTGGATTTTATATTCTGTGGTGGATTGATTTAATATTCTATGGTGCAGAGGAAGAAAATACTTCCATTATTCAGTTATTTTCCTAATAATATTGTTTTCTTTTCTTGTTTGTAGTTCCTGTTTTATTGTAGAAATCTTCCTCCCATCTACCTTTTAATAAAGCTATCAGTGAATCAATGTCGTTAAGTTCCTCTCAGTCCACAGCTGCAGTTGGTTGTCAACACTGCCTCCTTTTAACTTTTGAACGTGATCCATTGAGTTTGATTTGAATGCACGGTGATCTCTGATGGCCGTTTGGCAGTTCCCCTTTGTGTCTCCGTATCTGTCGCATCCTGCTTCACAAATATAATGCAAATGCCTCGCTGCCGCTGCTGCTGCCAGGCCACATCATATCTGTGGTGGCGGTGATGGTGGCTGCTGATTAAAACGTGTCTGTCAGCTGGACGAGGCTGTCTCAAACAAAGTAGATGGCGTTTTTCTGGAGATGTAAAGATCCTCAGAGAGATGAGCCGAACGCACGTAAACCCATGTTGTTATCTGTGATTATCTGTGAGCCCCCCCCCCCTGCAGTCCACTCAACTTCACAGACAGCCATATTGAGCGGCAGGTGCAGAGACAGCGAGGGGTCATGGGAGTCTGATCAGAGCTGTGAGGGCCGTTATCCGAGGATGAAGCCTGTGCCGTTCAAACCGTTTGGTGAGTGCTGTGGTCCAGAAGATAAAGAGTCCAGTGAAAGTGTAAAAGGTGAGGCTCAGGTCGGGCCCTCAGTTTCACAGGTAGAATAAAACTAAATGTGAAGTGGATAACGTCGGCTGCTGGAAGAGAAGGGGGCTGACAGCTGGCCCTGCAGTGAGGCATCAGCTGCTTAACCTGGGTGTATTTCTTTGTATTGTGACGCCATTGACTGCCCTGATCCAGTGTGGCAATTTATTCCATTCAAAATAACCGTACTATTAAAGTCTGCGGTTCAATAAGCAAGGTACATGTTGATCTTATTTTGGTTATTTCTGCCTAGAAATCCGTTTATTTGAAGCACGTTTCTACTTTAAAGGCAGCTTGAATCACACTTGCAGATAGGGAAGAGAGAGACACTGGTTCCAGTTCAGTTATTCTGATTACTGGGACACGCTGGTAGCTTAATGATGTGTGTGTTGCTGTATTTCTGAGCACCATAGAAATAGAAAGAAGAGGACAATCCTCAGAAACACAGGTGTTCAGGTGTATCTACCCATACGTCTGTGAAGGTTGACTTTGAGCTCAGAGTCGGTTCAGGTTTAATTCCGCACTATAAGTGGTCAGAGATTAAATGTCTCCTCGGTCCTCACAAGTACAGAAAAACAGGCACTGTATGTGTTTGCTGACATTTCCAGATATTGACGCCCCAAAGGAAAGAAAAAACAGATATTTTCGCTTGCCTTCCTCCACTCAGAGGTCAGAGGTCAAACTGTGGAGCTGGGAGGGATTCAGGGTCTTATCGGGGACACTTCTTCAGCCTGAACTCTCTCTTCTCGAGTACGACTGTCACTGTGTACCATGGAGGCTCAAGAGGCTGCAGGTTTGGGGCTGTTTGCTGTAATGCAGGGACACCATGAAGGTATTTTTAGCTTAAAAAACAACTGAGAGAAGTTGCTCCTAATACTAAAAGATCTGGAGGACAATGGGAATCACTTGAACTCGAAGATAGCGGTTGATAAACAGACTAAAGTACCGTATGAAATCCGGACTTCTAAAACACTTTTACCATGATAAGTGTGGAGCTGATAACAGGCGTGCTGCAGCAGGTGAGACGCAGGCTGGACAATAATGCCACAGTACAACGGACGGGTCACACCGGCGACGTCTGCCATGGCGGGTCTGGATGTGCTGTTGATCTCTGCAGAGCAGCATCTGCCAACTGAGCTCCCATCAACCTCCTTGCTTCCTTCATTGTCGTGTCTGTCCATCTTTCTTCCTCTGCCATCTGTCCGCTGTCTGTAACCAGATCGGCTCTCCTCGGCCACCTGGTCGCACCTTGAGCCAAATTCACTTTCCATCCCGCCTTTCTAGTTTTTATAGCTTTATTGTCCTCGAGTGCGGCGTACTGTGGGGCCATATAATGAGTCAGTTTAGCCTCTCTAATGCTGACAACTTCCATGGCTTTATCTAAATGATCCCGCTGAGGCAAACTCCAGCCATCTGGGACTCCGGGCACCATAAAACAAGGAGTAAGTGTCCCACAGTGCACTCTTCTCAGCCCTGTTGTCTTCAGTGTCTGAAGGAGGTTTGTTGGGTTCAGCCGCTGTTGGTGCTTCCAGCTTTCTCTGCGTAGTTTTGTCTTTCACTCAGATTTAATTTAGTGTCCATCAGGCTGTGGAGAATACATCTCACTGGTGCTCACATCCAGGATTTAATATGAGCAAAGAGGATGGAAGTGGTCTTGATGGGCTAAAAATACACATTAACAGAGTGCCAATCAGGAACACATTTACAATGGAAAGGGTACCATATGTGCAGTGTGGGTCCATGCTGGTAGTGCAGAGTACAGTGTGTTCTTTGCGCTGTAGATTGACATGAAATGACTGATGGCTGAGTAACTGTACGCAGTGTTACAGCGACAGGAGCTGTCAATCACAGCACACAGGCCTGTGATTGGCCAACTTCTGCCTGGCATTCGCTGTAGAGAGAAAAGAAGAGGGGAAAGCACCACTTAGCTGAAGGCTGACTGTGCTGCAGGGTTTTGGTTTAGTCTGGTGAACACTTTGTATCTCCCAAATGTTAATCTGTTAGAAGCAGAAGAGGAACTGTTTTCATTTTAATCCGCATGAATCGTATCATTTCTAGATCAGTTCGAGTTAAAGATGTGTCTGTTGTTCTTTTAGCTTTTTCTTATCGTCAACACATTTCGGGAAAATTCCAAAAACTGTGGACCCTGAACTGACCCTGGTTCCTATGAAGATGTAAATCTTTAAAATTGAGCCACTAACATACTTTAATTTTTTAATTTCCTAAAACAGCTGGCTACTGTAGTTTTTAGCAGGATTTACTCCGAGTGAATCAGTTTCAGTTGTGAGTTAATACGTTTGCTCATATTTGGAGTTTTCCGGCAGCAGGATGGTGTATGTGGGA
>NW_023340257.1:24296461-24296713 GCF_004916995.1 Morone saxatilis
TGTGTGTGTGTGTGTGGCCCTGAGCCACGCTCCACCCCTACTGCCTCTGTCGTCTCTGCCTATAGCTAACAAGACAGGAGGAGGGAAGGAAGTGAAGGAGGAGTAGAGGAGGAAGGAGGAGGATGGGGGAAAAAAGGGGGAGGGGTTGATAGGAGGAAGAGGGAGTGGTCCAGGAAGCGAGGGAGAGAGGAGGAAATGTTGGTGGTTCAGCAGGAGAGGATGGGGGGATGAGAGTGAGTGTGTGTGTGTGTG
>NW_023340257.1:24296746-24304697 GCF_004916995.1 Morone saxatilis
AGAGAGAGAGTGATCGAGCGCCTATTGCAGACGGGGAGGGGAGGGGAGGGAGTTCAGAGAGCCTCTGGGGGACGAAGAGTGAGAGCAAGTGGACGACCTGACTGAGTGTTTGCCCTGTGGACTGACACACTGGTTGATTGACAGGAGGAGTGACCGGGCACTCAGCGTGGCGCGATGGCAGGTAGGCGAGACGAGCTCCACCTTCATCATCATCACTTCACTGCACCATGAAGATTTCAGCAGCCTCCACTTTTCTTCTTTCCCTCCGCCGGCCTCCCGTTGTCCATCTCGCCGTCCCTTTCTGGCAGCATCACACACAGCCCACCCCCTCTGCATTTCATCATCCATATCTTTCCATCCATCTCCCCTCCATTCTTCCTTTTACTCCCTTCCCTCCAGGCTTCTTCCTCCTCTCCATCCATCCCTCTGTTTTTGTCCACTACCCTCCTTCCTCTCTCTCTCTTTTTCCGTTTCCTTATAGCAGCCATGTGTCTGTATCAGCCGAGTCATGTCAGCTGGTTTTTAAGTAACACTTCACTGTACTGTGTGTGTGTGTGTGTGTGTGTGTGTGTGTGTACAGTCACTCGCTGAATATCAAATAGATTTGGTTTATAAGGAGAATAATGGAATACCACTGAGGTGTAACCATTGTTATGGTGTGTGTGTGTGTGTGTGAGATAATTCAAGGGCAGACTGAAAAGTAGCCGGCTCTGCAGTGTTTTTAAACAGGTGTCCTGACAGCAGAGGAGATGAAGGTGAACCCTGCTGATCTCTCATCTCTCTGTTTACCCTTTCTTTCCTCTCCTCGCCTGTTGTGCATCATTCTCTCTCTTCTTTCTCTTCAGTATATAGCATTTAATGTGTTCAGTTGAATGTAAAACATGATGCTGAAATGTAAGAGCATGTTACAACTCAAATTAAACATGCTAAATGTTAACAGATTTTACAGGCTTATATATATGTTTATGGGGTTTTATTATGTTTTTTGTTTTTGTATCAGAGAGATAGAGAGATAGATACTTTATAGATCCAAAGGGAAATGTAGGCATCCAGTAGCTTGACACATACAAAAAAATGATACTCACTGGAATAAAAGAAGAATAAAAACATAAGAAAAACAGTGAAGTGATTCTGTGTTTCACTCAGGGACAATAAAGTTAAAGTTGGGAACATTACATACCAGAAGTTAGCATCATAACACTTCAATGATCACATGACCAGTTTTGTTTACAGTACAGCCAGGCTCAGTTCAGGATCAGCAGCATTGCACACAGACATACAATAAACAAACAAATAAACAACTGAGTGTGTGTTAAACATGTCATGCTGAATTCAGCATGTCAGCATACAGGAGCTGTTAACGTGTGATAAGTTGGTAAATCTCAGTAGTAGCAAAGAAATGGTGAGCATATCTCTCTTTGAATTTGTGTGTCCATTAACAAAACAAAACAGGTTTTGTGGTTTGACTAGTAAAGCCTAGCGTTAGGCAGTGTAGCGTTTGTAACTGTCTTCTTCCAGGTCCTTTCATTGGATCCCTGTAACTGTCTCCCCGGCTCCTCCTCACTCTTTTTCTTTCTGTTTCTCTGTTCAGTTCAGTGTACCTAATAGTCACAGCAGTTTAGATAAACACGACAATTGCCATATTTAGTTATACATTAATCATTCTCCTCTCTCTTTCTCTCAGTCCTTTCTCTGTTCCTTTCACTCTCGATCTCCTCCCACCTACAATCTGTCCCCTCCTACAGTTAATGACTGGTTCTTATGTTTGCTTCTCTCTCTTTTGCTCACTCATTCACTGTTTTAATTATTTGGACCCATTCCCCTCACCTGTGTTCTATTATAAAACATTATGTAATGTCATTGGAAGTGCTTCATTGCTCTTTTGTTACAATGACTGTGACTGTTTATCTGCATCATGTAGCTGACACAGAACAGGCAGTAAGAGGAGATTTTATTTGTGTAATATCAACCTTCCGGAGGTGAGGCATCACTTTATTTCTATACTTTTAATATACAAAACATCCATGGGAATAATATTGGCTTTGCATAATCAATATACAGAATATAAATTAGCTTTCAAATGGGTCATTGACTCTGAGTGCATTTAGAAGGGAGGGAGACCCCACACACCTTTTTCAATTGTAATTGAAACAATACAGAGTTTACATGAATTGTTAATATCTGTAAAAAGCAGAAATGATGAGGTAATTTAATAAAAAAAATTAAAAAAATTATGTCAGAGCACAGCCTCCATTTTTGGTGTTGGATTTCTGATATTCACCAAAAGCCTAATGTCATTTGGATAAACCATTCTAAACTACTACATCAGATAAATTAGCAGGAAGTTGGAGACATTTAAGAAGGAAACGATGTCGGAGGCTTGAGGTGATCTGACATTCTGCTGCTGGTCCGTCAGGCACTTCTGCCATGCAAATCTCCCCCAAGCTGGATTTCTGTATGTAAATCTGAAGCTTATTTTCCCTGTGGCCCCTTCCTGCCTCATTTGACTGCAAGATGTGATACAGTAACATCAACAGGACTCCCTGTGTCCCCCAGCTCAGCTTACAGCGGTGAACTGATGCATGCTGGGAGCAGTGTATCGGCTCGCGCTGAAGCAGTGTGTGACCTGTAAAGCCAGTTTTGGAGTGCAGTGCTCTTTTACTCCAAGTTTAAAGTTAATACTTTAAACTGTTGCAGCTCAGATCTTTGAATCTTGTGCACATGATGAGTCTGACCTTTGCATTAAAGATAATGAGGAGATGGAAGTTCATGGTAGATATTACACTGAATGGGTTTACTGTGTATTGGTAGTTGGACAACCATTAAAGTCTTCAAATCGATTCAATGAAACAGGTTTTTAAAGGCTGATTCTGATATGTTTAATTGTCACTACTGTAGGTAATACTGTAGCCATTTTATGACAGGATTCAATACCTAATTTGGTGTTTTTCATAAATAAGTATTCATTACGTACTATAATAATTGTATATGTGTAGCTGTGGCCAAGGAGCAAACTTCATCTCAACACATTATTGTTTGATCTTGATATCTGCTCCCCAGTTTAACTTCTTTTGAGAAATATAAAACCAACAGGTGTAAGGAATTTGAAATGTAGAGAAATCCCATATTTTCCTTATCGAAAGAAAGCTGCATGTACTGACTGACAGTGTTGAGTAGAAGATAACTGCTCTCTCAGTTGATGTAATATTTAAAATCCAATCTGTATTTGTAATCATTGTGGCAGAGCTGGCTTCATAACTGAGAAGGGACAGGGTTTAGAATTTAGGACGCAAGAAGAGTGGAGATGTTCTGTTGAACCGTAAACTTGTTTTCGACTATCAGGTTGTAATCTGTTGGGCAGCAGAGTAATAATCCGCACTGGGCAGTTTGCCTTTGATAATCTAGTCGGCGTGGGAGGATGGTGGCCGATTAGGCTGGAAAGAGTCCAAGATAAGAGGCATAAAGGCAGAGGACGGAGGGATGTGAGGAGGCTGAAATAAAAGGCAGATTTTGCTGGTTGATCTGCACCGGTTTGGATGAATGTGGTGAGCCTTCACTGTATTTGATTGGTTTTTTAATGCTGTTTAACAGTAGTCTGCAGCTACACTGGCTCTGACATACTAACATGCTCTTACTGACAATGCTAACATGCTGCTGATGTTTACCAGGTAATATTTACCATGTTCAAGCTCATAGTTGTGCTAATATTTACTAATTAGCTCCAAAGATAATGTACAGATGGCTGATGGGAGTGGATTTAGTTTTTCAGGCATGTGGTCATGGAAGTATTTGACAAATGGACATGTTAATCTGACATTCGTAAAGCCATGCTGCTGCTGTGGTTAAATTAAAAGAAAAAGAAATGACTGTATTCTATCATTTTTGACTTTTTAATCCTGTCCCCTTGTGAAGTTTTCTTGTAAATATTTATGTTTACAATCAGTGTTTCTCAACAAAATACCCCAGTGTGTATCCTCAAGGCTAAACAAACATGCTGAATATATTTCCTTCCTCATAAAACATTTGCAACAAACTGCATCATTCACATCCGTGTTTACATCAGCTAGCAGTCCTCTTCTTTTTCTCACATTGCATTATTGCCCTCCGCAGACTCCACAGAGCACCTTTAAATCTTTAAACAAGGATGTAATGAAGAGGACAAAGCTTTGTTTCTTTATCTGCAACTCCGTCTCCATAGCTCTTTCAGTTTTTTTGTTTTCTCCCATGCTGTCCATACAAAATAACCACACAGCCTGGCATCTGGTGTTGTTTTCCTTCTCATAGTTTCTGACTCACACTCACACACAGAGTCTAAATTATTAAAAGCAGTCAAGTTTCCTGCACGCCCCCTGAGAAACTCAAAACCACTGATTCACAAAGCACAAGCAGCAGTAGCCGATATCCATAACGCTCTCCCAAAGCAGCTGTTTGTGTCCAAATAAGTGAGCCCAATGTTCAAATATCCAGGTACCAGTTACTCATAGGATCTTATACTTTATTTCACTCTGTCATCTTTTCATTATCTCTTATATGCTACATACACAGGTTGTTCTTCATTTTGTAACCAACAGTAAGTCCTCGCTGCAGTTTTCTTTCAGCACTCCTAGTCCATAAAATCCAGCATTTGTCAAACTGAACTGTGATGTCTTTTTCCTTTTGTTATATTTCTATTAAAAGTGTTTAAAGCTGCATGCAATATGTTTTTCAGTAAACTAATAACGTAGTTACTTTTATCAGTGTTGTACTTTACTTGTGTCACCAAAGTGTGTTATTATTTATAATGAACAGAGGCAACAGGTTGTTACCACTGCCCATTGGGACCATTTGTAAACTGCACTGTGAGCTTTAGGTCCCAGCAGCTGAAATTTAAAGTAGAACCCTCTCTCCTTCTGTCTAGATGACACGGTGTCGGCCAGTAGTAACATGGACATGGAGGACCGGGTTTCACACCTGGAGCAGAAGCTGCAGCTGCAGGAGGATGAGATCCAGCTGCTGAAATCAGCTCTGGCTGATGCCCTGCGCCGACTGGGGTACTGTGAGGAGCAGAGCCTGGGGATGCAACCGGGAGGCGTCCATGCTGCAGGCAGGAGACCTCTGGCCACCAAAGCTTCAGCGCCACCTACCAAGGGTAAGAAAGGTAACTGGTGAACGCCAAAGTCCTGAACCCTTTCTGTAAAGCTGAAACGTCTTCTTGCTGTTTATGTTCACTGTTGACTAAGATTTAAATGCTTGTCTACCAATGTGATGGATAGTACAATTTGAGCAACCATTGAATAACAACATGTCCCATGAGTCTTAGTTACTGGCATTCTGTCAACCCTAATTGGAGCTGTAGTTGTTGAACGCTAACAAAGTAATTGTTGTTTAATCTTAATTAGCCACTGTACTACTAGAACTGCTGTCCTGTCAACACTAATTTGTATGAGATTATACTTATTTATTATTTATTTATACTTATTATTATAATGTCCTATTGTCACAGTGGAAATAGCTCACCGCTCCTCAAAAACCGTAAACTAAAGGGATGCAATGAAAGTTGTCGGTGGCCTTTCAATGTACTGTGTGTTGCAAGTGTCATGTCAACAGACTATAGCAGTCGCACTGCCTGCGTGAGTCATGTGTCTCAGCTGCGGCCCCAGTGACGCTTCACTACAGTTCCCAGCAGAAATAGGGTGAAAAGGGTCTGTTCAAATTCATACTGACAAAACTAGCAACATTTACACCTTTCACTACAGTTTCAATGTCTTTATCTGTAGAATATGTCACAGACATGGAAAAAAATAATATAAATGTATTTTATAAACTCAACAACTCCTGTTTCTGTTTCGTATTAAAAGCTCTCTTCCGTTTCTGTGGACAGAATCCATTTATATGTTAACAGGGCTTTTATTGTATGGTATTTGTCTAAGGCAAACTCAGTATAGAAAGATAGAGCTGCTAGCAGCAGCCACGCAGCTGACAAGCTGTCGGTGGAAACACCTCGCGCGTGTCAGACACAGCTGTTCAGCACCGTAGCCGTCACGCACTGTTTAGGTAGAGAGTGTGAACCAAGTGCTATACAAAAAATCTTTAGGAATTGTCCTCGGTGACATGTATCTAGAAACTAGAAATTAAAGTTGTACTGCACACTGTCACAGAGTAGGAACAACATTACCTCACCTACCGTACAAAGTGACAGTCACTGTGCTGTACATCAGTTGTTAATGAAACTGTCAACAATTAATGATGATTTGTGGCTTTTCAGTGCGTCAGCTCCTGCAGGCTCTTCCCTCCAGGCCTCTGAGTAACGGCTACGTTCAACAGAAACGCCTCCTCTCCTCCCCTTCCTCTCCTAAGAAGGAGGTGCTACAGTCCATCAAGAGGTATACAAAACACAAACAAAAACAGAAACGCTGCCACAAATATCCCACTCGATATCACATTGTGTATTATTCCTGCTTTTACACTTAATGTCAGGAGGGAGATTCTGGGGTTAAAGTAACAAAAACTGTGTGATTGTGGAAAGTTTTGAACACAGATTTCCACAAGACAACATGTGATTTACTTACTTTTATTTATTTATTTATTTGCAATAATATGTCCTTTTGTTTGTCTGCTTCTATAATTTTGTTTTCACATTGCCCAAAATACAGGGCTGAAATCTGATGGCTGTTGGTTGTCATTTATGTGATGAAAGGTAAATGACCAGTGAGTTTTTTGCTGTGTCATCCCAAGATTAATCAGCCGTCCACATTCCTTCACATTGCTCTCAACCTTCACACATCTGTCACCGCTAGTTTCATTATCACAAGACCCCCATTTAACTGGGGGAATGAATTAAGACTGTAACTTTATTTTTAGCAATGTTCATTAAGAATAGAGGTGAAGAAGGGTGAAGATGAGTTTCACATGTCAGAACATACTGATTTAAATGTTGCTCCTCTCCTCTCCTCTCCTCTCCTCTCCTTCAGGAAGAGTATGTCCACAGAGCGTCTCACCGTGGTGAGGAGAGAGATGGGAGCAGAGAGTCGAAGTCGAACCACCTCCTCCAGCAGCTCCTCTGGAGGCAAAAGGTAACGCCTTGTCCAGTGTGATGGTGTGTATTATATACTGTGTTTATACATTCACAAACATCTCCTAATACCTGGCATATTTCTCACTATTCTGTGATACTAGAAAAACTATCATCAGTCGCAGATGGCAGAGGCAGATGTAACAGAGAAAAAAAACAAACTCCTCATTTTCTCTAACAAGCATGTTTGTGTATCGTGGGGGAGTTCACTGGGTCACTTTAGATTGGTCTAATGGGCTGTCTTACCTCTCAAGTTCTTTCTTCTGTCTTTCTATCTGTTGCAACGACACTCAGTCAGTCAGAGGCAGAAAGAAGGAGAGTGAAGAGAGAGAGTGTTTGGTTACAGCAAGAAATATTTGAGATATTAGATATTAAGAAGCCAGCTTTTAGATATCAGAGTACTTAACATGTTTAATACAAATGATGTCTGTGTTCAGATTGTAGTTTATTTGATGTGGAACCAGCCCTTAAAGTTCAAATCGTAACTTGAACTTGAGGTCAAAAACAGACAGGTAATTTTTCAATATGGCTTTAGGCCATCAAAGTCTTGTTGTTTCAAAACCTGCTCTGTTACTTTCTAAAAAAGTAAAACCTTAAACAGGCCTTCTCATGCACGTTTGCACAACAATTCTTTCGATAAGGAGGATGAAGTGAAGTGAATATTTGAAGTTGGGGTCTGAGGTGGAGATCCTGAACACTTTCCCTTCAATATCCATGAAATTCAGTGATGCCGCCCATGGAGGGGTTCTCCAGTCCGGGCAGTTGTGTGCTGAGGGTGAACAGGTTGTCTGGCAGATGATTTGAGAGACTCCTCCTCACGCGGTGTAACTACTGCTTCAGTAAACATGTCAAATAAGCTGTGAGTTTGGGTCGTTAAATGCAGTTCATATTTTGTGAGTA
>NW_023340257.1:24304711-24315675 GCF_004916995.1 Morone saxatilis
TGAGTATCAAATTATTTTTAACTAGACCAAAAACATTATTAGATCTTTGTTTAACAGCAAAGACCAGAAAGAACTTTTATATTGTTTCTCTTTCATTACTTAATTGAGTGTTAAGGCCAAGAAATCCCACTGACTTTGCACTCTCTTAAAATGGAATGAAAAACAAACCGAGAAATGTTGGGAAAAAACAAGAGCAGCAACTGCCTCTGCTCCCCAATCTAATCAGCATCTGTATCTGATTGTACTGAAACTGTTTTGCATTTACAGCCTTCAGTGTGGGAGCTGCTGGGCTCTGAGAACTGATGGTTTAGAGTTTTTGAAGTTTAAAGCACACTCAGGATGTTGTGAGAGGCTTCAATTATTCAGGCTGTTTTTTCGAGGAGCGAGAGATGAATTCTGCACATCATCATAAGTGTCCTCTGATGTGTCCCCTCATCATCTGTGGTCGTTACACTTCCACAGTCAGCAATTCTGTCCGCCTGCAGTGAATCTCGGATGTCACCATGAATTACGTCGCCGTTAACAGGCTGTTGGTCTTTGCGATGTCACAGCTGTGAGCTTGATGGACAGTGAAGTATCCACGTGTCACAGCCAAGTGAACACAACACGTCATCAGTAAACAACAATAGTCATAGACACTTTTCTTTCTTGTTTTTCTTTTCCTCTGTCTGTCTGTCTCTCATTAGGTACTTCTAAACCCCTTTTTTCTCTTTTTTTAATCCACTAAGGTTTTGTTTATTTCTGTTTCTCCTCTTGTGTTCTTCTCTCATGAACAGTTAAACGTCCTTCCTCTCCTTCTTCTCTCTTTTTATAATCTCTGCTGTTCTTTCTCAATCAACATTCACCCTTTCTTTTCCTTGCTTTACCTTCCTCTTCCCTCCTTTTCTACTGTTTCCTTTTATTTCCTCTTTTCTTTATCTTCTTTTACTATTCTGTCCCTTGCCTCTCATCCCCTCTCCTTTCCTTTCCTTTCCTTTCCTTTCCTTTCCCTCTAGCTCCTGTCTTTCTGCTGATGGATCAAATTTCCAGTAGTTCTTGGTAAAGGGGGGGTGTGGTTACCGAGTAGAGGAGGTGGGTCTGCTCAGTCAGGAAATGCGTTCTGATTGGATGATGGGGTCTCCTCGGGCTGAGCTAAAAGTTTGCTGAGTGAAGGAGGAAGTCGGTGTGTTGCTGTAGTTGTTGGACAGGACAGGACTGCTCACCACTGTTGACTGTTGAATCTAACGGAAACCTCGCAGCCATGAAGAGATCTTCCAGGTAAACGGTTGCTTTACAATTTACAATCAATGATTGACAGAAAGAGTAGGGCACTGGGAGCAGACAGAGTTTACTGATAAAGCTTTTTGGAGGAGAAAGTCTTATGGATTCATAGCACCAAAAGGTATGAGTAAATGTATGCATTTTGTAAAGGACAGTGCATAGCTTTAGTCTTTGGGTGGTTAGTAGTCAGTTAGTAGTAGTGTGTGCCGCTTTTAAAGTCAGCTGGCTGAATTTCTGAAAAAAACGAAAAAGTAATTTTTTTGTGTCACGCCCAGTCCCTCATTTGTTGTTTGAGTAATATTTGACTTGGATTATAGGTTGCTAAATGAAACACTGCGGTTTAGTTTGAAAATTCATTCAGGCTTCACCACCTTAAGTTTTTGGTTATTGTCAGTCTAAAAAAAAATCCGTTTTTTTGGGTCTGGCTGCACGACAGGCTGAGGAAGTTGGGTTGTTTGTGGTTTGCGTGACAGACTCTGTTGTCACGCAAACTGTTTGATGCAGTAGGTTTCCCTGTCTGCAGGGCTGTGGGGAGGGGCTGCAGCATAGTAACATGAATACAGAAACAAGAGCCAGTTGTGTTAGTGGACCATGGATCAAATGGCAAAACATAGGTCTGATGTGAACTGAAAATGCTAAATTATGTCATTTTAAAAAGAATTAGTCATAGTTTAATTGTGTAATTCAAACAAAGAAGGAAAAAGTGGAGTGAAACTTGCTTTTCATTAAAAAATTATTACATTCACAGTATTCAGAAAACTGAAATCTGACTTTTATGGAAACAGGCATAAAGTATTTTGTAAATGTGGCGCCTTCTTCTGAACTGGATCTTTTAGCTAAGAGCTCTGTCATTATGTCACACATGTTGAATGAATTTATGCACCTCTTTAAGTATAATTAGTCGCTCTTTTGTCTTTGGGCTACTAATGATGGTGGAAACAAACAAATGTCACATTTCTGTCCAGTTATGAAACACACACACACACACACACACACACACATAAATATGGGATGAGTGAATGTGAAGTGACAGGGACTGGTCACACTGTGCTCAGCAGCCCTGTCACTTAACTGATTGTTCTGTTAAATCTAATTGATTCTGGCAGCAGACAGGACACAGCTCCTGATACAGATATTACAGTTTCTTTATTAAACCCTGGCCTACCGCATTGTGACCAGGCCGGTGCAGAGCTGTGGGACTCATGTTACGATTACTGATTCTGCTCTGCATGCAAAAACACTGACAACATTGATTGGACATCCTGCTTAACATGCGACAAACATATTGACCGTGTTGCTGATTGCAGAGAAGCATTTTGCAGCACTAACTGTAGGTTTTGCCGCAGTAAACCAGTATATCATCACTATGATTGCCTTTCTTTTAATATGATATTAAGTGAATTTCAGATTAAATCAAGGGTAATAACCCTTAAAACTGTAGGGCATTGTACAAAGTTGAGGTCTGGATTAATGCAAATACAAGGAATAAGGAAAAGATTTCTATCATGTTCACTCTATCCATCTGTTTCCTTTTTATCTCTGTTTCATGGGACAGAAAGTTTTGATAAAAATAAATTGGATGTGATTTCTTCAAATTTTCTATTTAAATAACTACTTTTATGTTTATAGTTGTAGCACGAGTAAACCTCAGATTTAAACCATGTAAAATTCTGACGAAGTAAAAAATGGAAAAAATGGAGCAAAGTTCAGTGTCTTAATGTATTTTGAGTTGAGTGAAGACGTGAAGATGATCACATATGATTGTGTCCATTAACTGAACCACAGCAGTACTTCAGTCATAATGGACTAGGAAATGGACACACCGCTCCCACCACTCCCACAGGGGGGCTTTGACCCATCAATCAGAAAACAACATCCATTTTCTCTCTGCCTGCATCACTATAATAAAAACAGATTTACTACAACACCCATTGCTAAAGTTTCTCTCAGGTGAATGAAGCTCTCTCCTCTCCTCCTCCTTATGTAATAAGTTTTAATATATGTAATGTAAGATAAATGTATTATGGCGCCCACTCTAGGTTTGGCTGGTGGGATTTATTCAGAAGTTTGCTTTCTGAATAATTCAGGTAAAACTGATCAGCTTTGTAGAACACACGCTATGTTTTTCCAATCTAAAAACCTGAAACAAATCCCAAGCTCAGCCGAGCTACAGGAAGGGTTCAGGTTGTTGTTTTTATAGAAGCAGAGCATATTAATTACGGTATCTGTCTGTCGGTTGACGGGTGTTCTAACCATCTGCCAAGCTATCTCTGTGCCCATTAGGGTGGGTCAAGCAAATTTCTGTTCTTTCCAGACCACACTGAGATAAGTTTTCTTGCCTGGCAGCAAGAGGTCAGAAACGTCTGGGTGAGCTTGAGATTCCAGAGATTTTTAAGCAATCTGTCTACAAAGAATTAATGAATCTTGATGGCACTTTCTCAAAACTCTGATGGGGGAAGCCTGTAGGGTCTTTGATGCCGACTAGGCCCCTCTTGTTGTTACAAGAACTGATTGTGTATTGAGAGTGCAGGCAGGCAGAAAATGTCAACAATACACTCAGTGCTCCGTTTGCATTCCCTCTCCCTGGAAAACTGGTGACTGGGACTGCAGCCGCATGGCTTTTAGATCCACAGTTATTTGCCCTGTCTGGCTGCCAGTTACCCAGCATGCCCTGCACTAATTACTGGCTCTGAATCAATCTTGTTCTCTTATTGGCTAAAACCAGGCCACGCCTCATCTTGCTGGCACACCACGCATACACACACACACACAGAAAGTTCAAGAGACAAACAGGCCTTTATGTGGTTATTTTAAAGAGCCGACACCCTGCCTGGTCGCCTCCAGCTGGCCAGAGACACAACAGACACCAGTTAGGATCTTAGATCAGTCGCCCGTTCACTCTGCAGTCCGTCTTTTAATCTTCTTCAGATGCTTTGTGTTATTTCAAACACACACATACCAGCTCTGATCTTTTATGATTAATAATTGCTCTTTTCACCTGTGTGCCTTATTGATTTGTTAAACACATTGTGGCAAACCTACATAATAAAAAAAACTTTATGAATACATTTCACTTGGCATGACCTGACAAGTTCAGTGAGACACTGAGAGGTCTCAGTGCTGTGAGGTTTAGTCAGGTAACTCCCTGTTAAACAAACTCATCTAGAGAAGTAGACACATGGTTCATCCTGGTGATTGAAGGTGTCCTGTTGAGTTTTCTTGTTAACAAACTAAAGTTGTTTACACTCAGTGTTCAGTGTGTAATTTGAGGTCTAACAAACATGTAGAATGCATTTGCTTCCTCATTAAACATTTTGTAAAGACGATTTATTTGAATATTTTAAATAAAGTTTTTTTCATTGCAATAATTTGTTTAGCAATCTTAAGTTGAATCTCTCCTCAGTTTATGTGTTTTCACCATCTATAGAACCTGTATGGTTCATCATTTGCGTTTTTCAGACACACATGAAAGTCAAACACACCGTTCCCGACTCTCCTGTTGCTGAGCAGGAAGAGACAAGCCCGCAGTTTCCCCTTATCTTATCAAGCCTCACTTTTACTGCTGTTGCCATGGTGATATGCACCTGTCAGCTGAGGCAGCGCTTCAACATCCTGATAATGTGATTGGTTGACAGCATCCTGACAGTTTAGGTTGAGCGGTCAGCATGCACTGAAATGCTCAGTGGGCAGTCCTGATTGGTTGACGGACAGCTGATTCAGGAACAGCTTCGCCCGCTGCAAACTGATGAGGCAGCTCCAGGTTTTGATTGACAGGTCTAATTATGGATTCAGGCAAAAGTGGATGAGTGACTGGTTGTCATTTTGAATTTAAAGGAGTATATAAATCCATATGTTTTGTATACATTCAGCTTTTCTTTGTGACATTTGGTAACAGGAGTGCTTCTCCATCTCACTTCTCTCTCTCATCTCTGCTTTGATCCTCCTCTGTCACGTTGTTTGGCTGAGCACCACATTCACTGTGTGATTCATTGTCACCCACCATGTGTGGTTACATAGATAATAGGACTTCTCTGTTTACTTTGTGTCTGCTGACTCTTTTTATCAACCTGTGTGCACAGTCATATGAAAGAGTTTTGACTTTAATCGTTTTCTCTGTTCATCAAAGACAAACTAAACTGTCCTTATCTTTGTGTCTTGTCCAAAAGCAAAAGTGTATGCCCCAGTATTAAATGGTATCTTATAACGTAAGGTGAACCCTATTTTCTTATGAAAATATCAGGAGAGGAGCAAGAGGGAGGTTGGGCATCAGAGAGGCAGCATGTAGAGCCAAAATACTTTCACATCTAACTTGCTAAATGAGGCGTTTTTGTTTTTGTTTTCAACCAAACCAGAGTTGGTGATTGTTGAAACAATGGAAAGACAAAGTGAGTTTTATTTTGTTTCTGTTGAGTTTGAAAGAAGTTTTAAATTGTTAAAGGTAAAATGTTTTTCTCAGTGGAGTGTGGTGGTTTTGAATGCAATGATGTGGTTTCTGGTTACACAAAAAGGATCTTACTCTTCCACAAATGTGGATGTTAATGTTCATAATGTTGTCAAACAATTTGAGCCTGCAGTCGGAAAAAAGAGCACTTTCAGTGGATGTTCTTTGATGTTGCACAATTGCTCACAAGGATTCAGTTGCTGCCAGCTCCACCACTCTCGCTCAATACTGGACCAATTTAAAGAATCATTGTCCCCATTAGTCACTTAGACATAAAAACATAGAAAAATAAGGTTGAAAAATACCAAAGTTACCCTTTAACTAGTTATAGGAGCCTTGGGCAAAAATGAGCTGTGGGCCCCTGTTGACCACACAGCCTGTTCATTATGTATGAGTATGAATCATCACATACTGTACAGTACTCTCAACAGAATAGACCGTATACCTGGGCATTTTGGGCAGTTTTGGCCAGTTGGTAATCCAGCCTTGCATATCCTCACAGGAAAACAAAATGACACCACATAGACCTTTAGCATACATCAAAACTGTGGTCTTAATTTTCTAAAACCTGAACAAATGACCTCTAATAATTGTTTACATCAGTGGGAAAAATAATAATAATTTTCACAGCATTTTAAGATTTTTCACATTCCAGTTAATATGTAATGTTTACATGAAAACAATATTTACAGCCCTCCAGACTCCGTCATTTCAGGAGGATAATGTCTGTCTTACAAGTCTTGATTATAGGTTTTTGCTGACTCATTCCTCTGCAGCTGCCCCGCAGACATTCCTATTGTCCAGTTAATGTAAGACTGAGCGGTGAGGGTTGTGGCTTGCAGAGCATACAATAAATAATTCAGAATCTTATAGGGAATGCATGATGTCTCAAGAGTGTAAGAAAATATGGAAAATATTGCGTGTGATGTACTGCACTTGCTGGTGCAAAACAACTTCTTACACTATCCTTTTTCCCATTATGGACAGCCACACCTTGAATCGTCTTATGTTGCTTAACAATTTATATATATGATATTTCATTCATATTTCATTATTTTGTCTGTTTCAGTAAATCCAAAGAATGCACCCTCAATGCAGGTAAGAAGAGGTTTTTTTATACTCCACTTTATATTTGTGTATCTTACAGTGTGTACTTTTACTTTGCTGTGAAAGTCCTTGAAGTACTCTTAAAGGATTTGTGTTACTGTCATTCTGAACCATGAAATATTTTTCATTAGAAATATTGAACATCCATTAGAATTAACAAAGAATCAAGAAGAATCTGTAGTAAATAAAATTATCCGTTATTGCTGGAAAGTGTTCAGAAGATGGAACTGAAGAACTACAAAAATCTAAAATATTGCACTGCGGAACCTTGTTCTGGCTGGGTATGTGTGGTGTGATCATCACAACTAATGAGGACCAGATCGTTATCTTTCTTCTGCCAGCAGCAATTTTGTAAGAAAAGAAACATAACCAATAAAGTTAGGTTTGTGTGTGTCTGTGTTTAAATGAAGACTGATGAACTCTCACAACAACTTTCAGTTAATGCAGTTATTTTCTAAAAAGATACCCGTGAACCGTCACCTTCTCGTTCTGTCTCTTATACTCTGCAGCTTGAATATTTTTCCTGTTCCTTTCTTTCCACTTAACCTTTCATCGCTCCTTTTCTTCCCTCTCTCTGTCCCACCAGAGGACGGCTACGTAAGGATGTTCCTCCGAGGTCGCCCCGTCACCATGCACATCCCTGACCAGCAGAGGGAGAGCTTCAGCCTCGACCAAAAGGTGGCGCTATCTGACCGCAAGCTCAAACTGCAGTGGGTGTATCCTTCAGACTGGGAGAGTGAAACAGAGAAATAGACAGAGAAACTGTTTCTTTGATGGATCAGGATGAATTAATTATGATCTGTCTTGAGGTTTTCAAACTAAGGTGCGCCTCCCACAGGAACACAGGAAAGTTGAAATAGAGGCACGGAGGGAGAGAAAATTTTATGAGGGGAATTTGAGTCAAAAACTCTACTCTGCTTTAAAGGTTTGTTAGTAGCCTATATATGGCCATGAATTAATAATAAGTTATTTGTCAGCAAATGTAAAAGTAGTGCTCTGGGTTTATTATCCTAGAAATTGTAAAGGGGGAATAAACTTCAGTACCTGTGAGCCACCTTGTAAAGAGCCTCAACTAAATGTCTAAAAGAAGAATATAAAATGTTATTTTTCGCTGGTCCTGTCCAGCTTCACCCATCTTGTTCCCTAACTTAAGCGTGGACCAGCTACGGCTACCGTGGACGTGACTGTCGCTCCAACCTCTACCTGCTGCCCACAGGCGAGATCGTCTACTTCAACGCCTCCGTGGTGGTGCTGTACAACACCGAGGAGCAGCAGCAGAGACACTACCTGGGCCACAACGACGATGTCAAATGGTGAGAAACCAGCAGGCTGATAAGAGCTGTCTTCCAAGTGCTGTTTAACATAAGGTCAGGGTAGAGTTATATGTTGTCTGATTTCCTGTGTAACCTGCATTCTGCCATTGGTTTCCTGTGTGCATGTCAGTGTATCTCTTTTGATCAAAGGCTGTGCTGAAAGATTACCTACTCAGGTACTGTGTGTGCAGTACACATGCAGAATAATACACAGGGCGGAGAAAGACAGTGACAACAGGATATGGAAACATTTGTTTAAACAGAGGAGTGACTCTTGATCTCTTGTGATGCAACTTTTCAACAAGACACATATTATATATGTTGAAACATCTAAATGCGTCACGCAATTCTTCTGTATCCATCTACTGAAATGATTTCCTATATGCAACACTTTTATTATTCAGTCAAACCTGAAACTCCAATATTATACACCTAGTTGGTTAATCAGGAGCTTCCTCATGAAGTCCAAAACCTAGAAAGGACAAAAGGAGCAATTCTTCTCTGCATGAAGCTGGTTGTGTTTATCATTAATGTGATTTTTGGTTCACTTAATGAGTACTAGTTGACATCCTGAATGAGTTCTGTGACTGGAGCCATTGGGATGTAAACAAACTGAATCCCCAGAGGCATGCTGGGAACGCTACTCATCTCTACAGGGAAACAATCATGTTCTCCTCTCCCACGGCGTCATATTGAGTTCTACTCTTCCTCTTGCTATGGAAAGGATCGAGGATCTTTCATTTTGTGTTGATTCTGGCGGCCCCTGGTGTTTCCACTGCCTTGTTTTATTTAATTAAAGGGGAATCAAACCGAATCCGACCCGGTGGCATTAAGAATAACTATATAGAAACAGGTAATCTTCCCGCTGATCGTCTTGTTTGTTTATGTAGGTCCTATGTGTTTCTAAAACCATATATATATTAATAACATATTTCCTTGGCGTGGAAGTCAGAGCATCAGCAACTGATCCAGTGTAGACAGCTTTTAGTGTTTACATTTTAAAAATTTACTTTCATTGTGTTTGAATCTGAATCAGCAGTTTGTATCTGCAGTGAGGACGTTCATTTAGGATTTTACACCATTTTCCATCAAAGCCAGGAGCTGTGTAAGATCATTAAAATGAAGTCATAATTTATATTTTCTTTTCTTAGCCTGAGTGTGCATCCTGACATGGTTACCATAGCAACGGGACAAGTGGCTGGAAACTCTAAAGATGGAAAGGTACTGTGAAAGCCTCACTTATATCTTCCTACAGAGTTTCACTCGCTGCTATATATAGACACTTTTTTGTTTTTTACATTTAAAATTAGTTTGTCTGACACACTGTTTCTCTCTGTCACCTCTCTGTTCAGCTGCTGGCTCCTCATGTTCGAGTTTGGGACTCTGTGAGCCTCAACACGCTCCATGTGATCGGGATGGGAGTGTTCGACAGAGCCGTCACCTGTGTGGCTTTCTCCAAGTCGGTATGCAGTTTCACATCTTGTAGAGTTTCCAGAGGGTTTGACACTGAAGTTTAATCAATTAATAAATACTTAATGAAGGTATAACTTCTCTTAGAATGGCGGCACCTATCTCTGCGCTGTGGATGATGCCAACGATCACATCCTGTCGGTCTGGAACTGGCAGAAGGAGAAGCAACTGGCTGACGTCAAGGTACCTTTTGACCATCTGACCCTGACCTCATTTATACAGCTGTATCATTACTGATACTATCTCCTGGTTCTAAACTGTAATTGACAAACAATGTGCATTATATCTTCTTGTCTTCTGTCTCTGCAGTGCTCCAATGACTCTGTACTGGCTGCTGTGTTTCATCCCATGGATGCCAACCTGATTGTCACCTGTGGAAAATCTCACCTCAACTTCTGGACCATGGAGGGCAACACTCTCACCAAGAGACAGGGCCTGTTTGAGGTACAGCCGTGATGACAGCTGCTCCAGAAATGTGTCACACTACCCCCCTGCCACGAGTTAACCTTATTAACCCATGCTGTGGGGAAAATACACTTGCTTGTTATTTCATTAGCTACAACTAGCTAAAACAAATGCAGTCTAATCTAGCAGTCTTGCCATAGATCCTATCTGATCTCTCTCTCTCCGCCGTTCCTCCTGTCTCCTCGTCTCGTCTCTCCTCTCTTCTGCTCTTCTCTCTCTCTTCCGTCTCTCTCTCTCTTCTCTTGCGTCTTCTCGTTCTCTTCTCTTCTCTCTCTCTGTTTCTCTCTCTTTGTCTTTCTAGAAACATGAGAAGCCAAAGTATGTGTTGTGTGTGGCGTTTGCTGAGAATGGAGACGCCATCACAGGAGACTCCAGTGGAAACATCTACGTCTGGGCCAAAGGTAGAATCTAAATGAATCACAATAATCCCTTTTGTTAAGGACATTCAGGTATTGTATTTCCAAACACTGAAAGACTCGTTGCTCACTGAAGTATGAAAATGTTTTGCAAATTTGCCAGTTATGGATCATTACTAAAATTTAGTCAGAACAAATTTTGTGATACCTGCTTAAACACGAGCACAAGCAAAAAATGTTTCCTTGCTCATCTTAATGTGCAGTTTTCATTAGTTTTCCCCACTGATTCAGGAGTATGAAAATATAAAAGGATCAATTAGAGACAGGGTGTCTTCCATTTGTGTTCTGATTTCTTGTGTCTTCTGATTGACAGGTGGTAACCGCATCAGCCACCAGGTGTCTGGGGCCCACGAGGGCGGGATCTTCTCTGTTTGTGTCCTGAAGGATGGCACCATGGTGTCTGGAGGAGGGAAGGACCGCAAGGTGGTGCTGTGGGGCCACGATTACAGAAAACAGGCTGAGATGGAGGTGAGAGAAGCAAAGTGTCCCGTG
>NW_023340257.1:24315690-24323485 GCF_004916995.1 Morone saxatilis
AGATCAAAGGCACAATGACAGAATAATCCTGAGGAGAAAATCAGTTTCCCTCGTGCCACACCTGTGAGATCCGCATACAGTATTGTCTTTGAACTCTATCGTTATCTAGCTTTCCTTCAGTCTGTGCTGTTTGTATCTCCAGGTAGGAGAGTCATTTGGTCCTGTGCGGGCTCTGGCTGAAGGTAAACCTGGAGAGCTCTTCGTAGGAACCACCAAGAACGCCATCATCAGAGCCGCCTTCCCTGATACATTAACTCCTATTGTACAGGTACACACACACACAGGCACAGTGATCATTTTGTTTCTAGTGGAAAGCGGTAACAAACATTTAACATGTGCACACGGCAGTCTCAGGTACATTAAATGAGACTTAATTAATGTAATCTGTTACAGGGGCACACAGATGAGCTGTGGGGTCTGGACATCCATCCCTCTATGGAGCAGTTCGTCACCTGCTCCCAGGACAGACAGGTTCACCTCTGGGACACCAACTCCCATCAACCCCTCTGGAGCAAGACCATCGAGGTGACTGGTTTTTATCATAGCAAGCCTTTAACATCCGGATGTTGAGCACCGTCCTGACAGCGCTAGAGTATAACAAAGTGTTTAAGAAGATTTGACAGTTCTATCTTTAATAAAAAGGGTCATAAATAAACGTGTTAATCTTCTCTGCTCTCTCCTGTGCTCCAGGACCCGGGGAGGTGTGCTGGTTTCCATCCCAGCGGAGCTGTTCTGGCTGTGGGGACCATGACTGGAAGGTCGGCCTCATAGTTATAATTAAGAAACAACTATTATAACAACTGATCCATTTTTTAACACCAACCATGTAAAGCTGTACACTGATAAAGAAGGATTAATGACTTTATTTAGACTGAATACATACATACATACATACATACATACAGTCTTTAATATGGAAAAAGAAATAAAGAGGTAATAGTTTTCTCCTTCAGGTAGTATATAAAGAAACTTATAAATTAAACTGGTATGGTATGTATGAAATAGCAAATTAAAAAAATAGTACTATGACAACCAAAATAGCCTTGGTAACTACTCTACTACTCTCAGTATTATATTTCTACACTTTTGCTAATAAATGTAGAGTCAGAAATAATCTACTAACAGAAGCATCAGTGGGGTGATTTACTGATTCTCTGTTTTCATACTGTCTTAACATTGTTGTGTTACATTAGATTAGTGTTAATGAATTTATCAATCAACAGAAAATGAATGGACAACAATGTTTTTATATATCTTTTATTATTATTCATTAAGCAAACATGATCAACATTCGCTGTTTCTATCTTCTCAAATCTGTGAATTTACTGTTTTCTCTGTCTTATATAAATATCTTTGGGTTTTTACTGTTGGTTGGACCTAACTAGCAATTTACAGACATCCTCTTAGGTTCTTGTGAACTTCTGATGTGTGTTTGTTGCAGATGGTTGGTGCTGGACACTGACACCCGGGATCTTGTTTCTATGCATACAGACGGCAATGAGATAATTTCCAACATCAAGTACTCTCCAGGTAAAACATCACCTGTTTACATCACTGACCCAGATCCATAAAAGACACCAGACACAGCTGGTCTAACAGGGCTCAGAAAGTGTATTAACTCTGGGTCTTTGTCCCTTCAGATGGTAACTTCCTGGCTGTTGCTTCCCACGACAACTTTGTTTACATCTATGCTGTGACGGAGAATGGCCGAAAGTACAGCCGTGTGGGGAAATGCACTGTAAGTGTACATTCCTCAAATTATTAGCTTTAAATTAAAAATATATATATTCATTTAAAGCAGTAGGAGCAGTTTTTGGACCACTTGGGACTCTTTATGTACAACTCTATTACATAACTGAAGTTGAAAGTTCAATAACTTTATTGTTAAACTTAATTGAAGTACTAAAATAAAAGTCCTTCCAGAATTAGATGAATAACAAGAAAACATGACTTCTTCTTCCACATTCAGTTTTACTACAAACTAAAACATATTGACTGTGAAATTTCAGTCACATTTCCCATGTGATCTCTATTCAAGCAACATAAACCTTTCCCCAGGGCCACTCTAGCTTTGTCACCCATCTGGACTGGTCCGCAGACAGCCAGTACCTCGTCACCAACTCAGGAGACTACGAGATCCTCTTCTGTAGGTCCTCCCTGTTGTCTCTGTTCACATTTAGTTTTATTGTCAAGATAAGAACATTTTGACTTCACAGAGCATTATGAAACATTTTTTTTTTTTTTTCAGGGGAGGCATCCAGTGGTAAACATGTGACCAACATGGACACTGTGCGCAACCTGGAGTGGGCCACTTACACCTGCACTCTGGGCTTCAACACCTTTGGTAGGTCGATAAAACTCACTTGACGTCTGACATTTAAAACCTATTTAAAGCCTAATCTAAAGCCTGTGAGCCCAGCTGAGATCAACATCATTTCTGTTGCTGGACAAATGTCCAGATTGACCTTTGATCAAACCACTGCACAGCGTTTTGATGCCGCCTGAAACGGAACATGAAGTGAATCTTAATGTTTGCCCGCTTTCTCACCCTTTCACTAACTCTCTCTCTCTCTCAGGAATTTGGCCAGATGGAGCAGACGGCACAGACATCAACGCCGTGTGCAGGTCACATGACGGATCCCTGTTGACTTCTGCTGATGACTTTGGCAAAGTGCACTTGTTCTCCTTCCCCTGCTCTCAACCAAGGGTCAGTCATGTTCACTGACAGTTACATGCTGTTAGCACATCAGCATCAGTGTCTGTGTGTTTATATGCACGCATTGCTTTTTCACTGACATATTTATGGCCTGAGGTGATCCAACAGTTCATCTTTCGCCTGTTTTTAATGTTTTGCTCTGCACAGACGTTGACCTTTTACACTTCCAAAGCCGAGTACCCACACTGTTTATTGTTGTGATTAAGTGTTAATGAACACTGAAACACAAGGAAAGCTCAGCAGAAATAACAAAATGCTCAGCCACAAGGGTTTCATTGTGGGCTCACCACCAGACATATAATGTGCACAATTTCTACCAGGTGTTTATTTTGTGCTCACAAACACATTTAGGCTGTTAGGCCTTTTAACAAGTTCAGGTTTTCAGCCAAAGCCATTTAAACCGAAGCTGTAAACTTAATTGTCCGTTCAGACAAGCTGGCTGCCATTAGCACAGAAACCCAGAAGCTGTAAATAGTTACAACAAGCTGATATTGTTTTAAACTCTCATGAAACGAAACTCATTTTACACACATTGTGACTAAATCCAAAAGCAAGTTACAGTTGTGCTCCAAAAATTGGTTTTCCTAAAATTCAATCAGTCAGACTTCACCATGTAACATCTGACTAATTCATTACTTTATCTCTGCCCTGCTCACATTTACAGGCTCCGAGCCACGAGTACGGTGGCCACAGCAGTCACGTGACCAACGTTGCCTTCCTGCACGATGACAGTCTCCTGATCTCCACCGGTGGGAAAGACACCAGCATCCTGCAGTGGGTGGTCGCCTAAGCAATGCTATCCATCCACATCTCTATTCCCCACAGTCGGGGACCAGCATCCTCTCCAAACCCTTTCACCTTTTTCACTGTTTTATCCGCAGTGTCTCCTCTGTGCCTACTGAAAATAAAAAATAAAACAAACACACACACACACACACACACAACTTGACCGACCCACAGATGTCAAACCAGATGCGATGATGAGTATCATTGTAATAAATGGAATATTATTTAGAGTCCTGCTGTTTGTAATAGAATGTAGAGAAAATGAGAAAAGTGTTGCCATGCAGGAAGTGAATCCTAACTGTTTCCCCCTAAAAAAAATACTGCAACACAACTACTGCTGGTGGTGACCACACAGTAAACCTGGGATTTTAGCATTAGTACTAACTGTGCCTAAACTGTGTTTATCTTAACCCCCTTTAATGGGAATTCCACCTATTTTATAGGACAAGTATGTTTGCAAGTTTTAGCTCCTTAATTACAAATCATGTATACAATACATTTACAGTGCATGCTACACATTTATAATTATGATTGTATATTATATATTATTTTGGGGTTTAATATTAGGGTATTTTTCCTACCGTTCAGCAGCTATTGGTTTCCAGTCTTTTCCACAAAGTATGGAAAAAGCATATTCTTGAGGTGGATATGTTAATACAGCCCAGACTTTTCAAATCAGCCTGCACTAGAACAGCATCAACAGGAATGTGAGATTTAAAATAATGCAGAATCGATGTTCACTGTGATTGATTACTCAATTAAAATATTTTCCTGTAGATTTTCTTATCATACAGAATGCATGGAAACCAGTGGATGCTTAAAAATAAAGAGGGAAAATGCGCTTCTATCTATAAAACAGCAGCTTGGTTTGCAAAAAAATTGTGAGCTTTGATGTAAAGTATACATGATTTGAGATAAAAGGGTTAAAACGTGGAAATCAAACAGCCCTTTTAAGAGTTCATGTAAATTCTGCCCCCCAGGAGCATAGTCGAATCTTGTGAACATGCACCGCTCTTTCCTGACGCCAGAAATCACTGAGATAGACCTAAAAACTTGTGACTAACGTGCAGTGCAGGGATGTAGTAAGACAGAATGTAACCTTGTGAAGGTGTCATACTCTAAAGTTAGTGTTACTGTACATTATCTTCTTGCTTTAACAAAGAGTGGTGTATGTTTGGAAGAACTGACCTGCAAAGGAAGATTGTATTAGAATTCCTAAAATGGGTGGTATTCCCCTTTAAAACAACTATAACCCCATTGCCTTGTTATCTTACACTTTTCCATCCCACAACCTTTTCAAACTCTTAATTAGTAGTAGTAGTACTCTAGTATTACAGATTGCTGTTTGAGATTGTAAACGGTACAAAGCGGCTGTTTTGTCCCAGGCCACTCATTTTGTCCCTTCCCCTCTGGACTACTGTGTTTCTGATTGTACTACTACTGTAACTGTGCTGAGATGGCACTAGATGGCGCTACAATGCAAGAAAATGAGCATGACCGAGGCTACCCGCCTTCTGAAGATGCTGTTAATGTCGCAAAGGTCTATAGAGTAAATATATGTATTATGCATTATATCCGAGTGGCTGTGTTATTTTAATATTTAACTGTAACAATGATGGATGTTATTATTATTCTTGTGGCACTTTTAGCGATTGGCAGAAGGGTAATGTAGGCTGCTGTGCTGTGGAAGTGAGCTTAAGCTGTGCTTTGCCTTCTGTTTTGTTAATAAAGTTTTTACCCAAGTACTACACAGTGGAAGCTCTTTCTTCCTTCGTGTTGGCAGGAAAAAGTGAAAAGAGATTATCTTTGATCTCTGGAGAAGATCCTGGTAAAGTAAGGTTTAAAAGGGGGAATTATCCTGATTTATTTTGTCTTTCTGTCTACAATAAATGCAGTTGCACTCAATTCTTAAAACAGCTAAAAATGAGTTTTATTTATAGAAATATTGTTTTTGAGAATTAGAACAAGGACAGTTTATGATGAATTGAGGACGAAGATGTTGTGGTGACAGTTGATATGTTGACAGTAAATATGTGTGTGATGTTTAGAGAAGAGTCAGTTTGTGGCCAAAGGTTGCTGGTTCAAATACCGAGGTTACTCTGGGTAGTCTTGATGGATGTATCGTAAACATTAGGTTCACTCAGCAACCTGCAGCAGGAGGCTGTGAAGTTCCCAGGTATGACGTCTCCTCTCTGTTTCCATAAATAAGCAACTTAAAGAAAAACCTAAGCCTAATTCTAGTAAAACAGGGAGCCAGAGAGGACATAGGTTGAACTGAGGTTGAAATATAATTCCATACAGAAGTGGTATAGGGTTGAATTTAAACAAGAGTTATTATATTACTACTTACTATATTAGAAAAGAGTTAGAGTTAGCGACACCAAAATCCCTAAGGGCACTGGAAGATATAAAGGCTTGGATAGGAGCAGAGTCTGCAACCTTATCTTCTGCCAAGTTGTAAATATGTATGTAAGACATCCAGTCTACTTGAAGAATGTTTTGCCTTTTGTTGCACTTCATATCTTTTATTGTTCGGCCATTATTGTGCTGTAGTATGTTTTTTGTACATGGCGTTATCATGGTGTCGTGTCAATAAATGTGAAACCTAAAATTATTAATATAAGTTAAATATTTTCTGAGATGACAACATGCACACGGAAACATTTCACTTGCAAAAAGATGCATTTTTTTGTTTTGTTTAAACTTCTTGTGTGCAACCCTAACCCATACCCCCCCATCAAAGTGTATATAGACAAACTTAACTGCCTTTATTATATCGTGTAAAAATGTTGTGTGTAGAGCTTGGTGCTCCTCCACTTTTAATAATTTGTGTGCACGAGTTACTACAATAGATATTTTTTTGCAAGTAAGTAAAGCACTTCCGCTTGCCTTCATATTGTTTTTCCCTGTGTTTTACCGCCACTGTATCTGAAATGGATTTGTGGGCTCTTGTGAGAAAACTGTTTTTCTGATTTTTTTCTGATCTTGACACATTGCAAATAATTATTCTGTAATGAGACTACAGAGAAATCATGTAAATAAAAAAAACATGGTGATAATTATGTGCACATAGGCAGATATTAACAACAATATAAAAATTTTCTCTTGCATCAGCCTACAGACCAGAATGCATTGCAACATGTTACAGTCAGATCTGCAACTTAAATTACCTTCTCTTTATTAGTCTCTACCTCAACACATGTAACTGTAGTTGAATTCAGCAGGTCCAGGCACATCCAGGTCGAGGGTGGTTAAAATGCATTAGGGGAATTAATGAGGTAGGTGAGGTTATGGAAGGTGTAAAAAGGTCAGTGACAATACTTCATCATAACATTGAATGCATTGTACAAAGAGTGATGATATGAACTGTTCGGGGTGTATTTCGGGGAGAAGGGGGGATAGAAATTGTTTTTTTCACTCTTTTTTTTATACACACACAGGCTGAAATGCACACTTCATGCCATGTGGAATGCAGGGAGCTGTGGCAGTGTGGGGCCTGCGGTTACAGCGCCTCATGGCAGGTTTTCGGGTAGGTGGCCTGCTCAGGGTCGCGTGCAACGCAGGTGGCAACTGGCCTTCAGCTACAGTCCACACTCCATAATTTTGCTGTATGGTGGGACTTGGAACTGGCGACCCTCCGGTTTCCAAGCAAGTCCTACAGACTGAGCTACTGCGGCCCCGGGAGACCCTGATAGCTCCTCACGATTAAACTGAAATGGACAGAACCGAACTGAAAAATGTTATCCATTAAAATTTACTTCTAGATCCATACGGGATGTGCCATTGTGATCTGGAGCAAATCTGTAGGATGCAATGGCACCAAGTCAATGCAAGACACCAAGTGGGCACAATCAGATGAATAGCGATCTACTCTTCGCAGCTGGGTTGAGCGTAAAGACTTCCACAACGAAATGTTTCAGGCTTGGAGCAAAATGCACAGAATCTTGTTCATTTGGCAGTATGAATCAAAAATTCTAAGTAACAAGTTAATAAAACCAAACAAATTAACTCCAATAACCATCAACAAGTTTAATTTCAATTATTGGTTCATTTTTATACACTTCAACTATTATTAATTTCCAGACTCATGGTCCATAAATAACACATACCAATGCAAACAAACGGGGCACATACACAAACAAACAACAGGACAATTAAAAAAGGCAATGATACCAGTGTTTTCCACAGCTACTAAAAGACCAGGGGTCTGACAGCGCAAATGATAAGGTTAATGAACATTCACTGCAAATAAATTTGTGCATTTAGGTTCTCAACAGTGCATGATGTGTTGAC